>NC_037671.1:71858283-72018596 GCF_003255815.1 Theropithecus gelada | reverse complement strand
TTCCTTCCTTCCTTCCTTCCTTCCTTCCTTCCTTCCTTCCTTCCTTCCTTCCTTCCTTCCTTCCTTCCTTCCCTCCCTCCCTCTTTGCTTCCTTCCTTCTTCCTATCCTTTGACAGGGTCTCACTCTGTCACCCAGGCTGGAGTGCAGTGGAATGAGCTCTGCTCACTGCAACCTCTGTGTCCCACCTCAGTCTCCCAAGGAGCTAGGACTACAGGCATGCACCAACACACCTGGCTAATTTTTGTATTTTTTGTAGAGATGGGGTTTTGCCATGTTGCCCAGGCTGGTCTCAAACTCCTGAGCTCACATCATCTGCCAGCCTTGGGCTCCCAAAGAGTTGAGATTACAGGTGTAAGCCACCGGTGCCTGCTCTGAAGGACTTTTCCCATCAGATCTAAATGCATGTGCTTTTGTGGGTAAGTACTCAGAGAGCCAAAGAGAGTTACCACTCTTGGCAGCTCTTGGAAACAAGAAGAAACTAAATGTGTTGACACTGACATCAAAAACATATTTTAAGTGAATAAAGGTCAGTTGCAAAACAGTATGTACAATGTGATTTTATTTTAATAGAAATAAATATTAGTATGACTAGGAAAAAAATTTGAGACTAGGCTGGGCGCAGTGGCTCACATCTGTAATCCCAGCACTTTGGGAGGCCGAGGTGGGCGGATCACAAGGTCAGGAGATCGAGACCATCCTGGCCATCATGATGAAACCCTGTCTCTACTAAAAATACAAAAATTAGCTGGGTGTGGTGGCAGGTGCTGCTTGGAAGGCTGAGGCATGAGAATCCCTTGAACCCAGGAGGCGGAGGTTGTAGTGAGTCAAGGTCGTGCCACTACACTCCAGCCTAGCGATAGAGCAAGACTGCATCTCAAAGAAAAAAAGAAGTGAGACTATACACTGATTATTACTATTAATTATCTCTAAAGGTAGTGAGTTGGAATGAATATATGCATAAAGGGGCTTTTCACTTTCTAAATTATTAATTTCCATACATTGGAAGTTTATAAGGACTATGTCTTTGCAATTAAAAAAAGTTTATAAAAAGAGTTATGTGCGGCCGGGCGCGGTGGCTCAAGCCTGTAATCCCAGCACTTTGGGAGGCCGAGACGGGCGGATCACGAGGTCAGGAGATCGAGACCATCCTGGCTAACACGGTGAAACCCCGTCTCTATTAAGAAATACAAAAAAACTAGCCGGGCGCGGTGGCGGGCGCCTGTAGTCCCAGCTACTCGGGAGGCTGAGGCCGGAGAATGGCGTGAACCCGGGAGGCGGAGCTTGCAGTGAGCTGAGATCCGGCCACTGCACTCCAGCCTGGGCGACAGAGCGAGACTCCGTCTCAAAAAAAAAAAAAAAAAAAAAAAAAAAAAGAGTTATGTGCAAACACATCTCTTGGTTTTCATCATGTGGAGGGATTTACTCCTGAGACTAGTGGTTTACAAAGAGACATTACTTATATGGCCCTACTGGATATACATTTTGCTTTTATTTCATTGTAATTCTGCCTTCTCCCAAGTGTAAAAAGAAAAGAAAAAGATGTACTGCCTCATTTACTGTGTTAAAATATTGGAAATACTAGAAATAAGTACATGGCTAGTAGAAGTGCAGAAAATACTACACTTAAAACTTACTATGGGCTTGGCATTTTTTTAGTTCTAAGCTTTTTTTTTTTAATCAACATTACCTTATTTAATCCTTATAATGACTTTATGTGTTAAATATCCCACAGATCCCATTTTACATATGAAAAAAGTGAGGCAAAAAAAGCATATTTTGTATTCATTTTTAAAAAAACTCAGCTATCAGTTTATTAGACTACAGCACAAAAAGTATGCCATAAAGCTAGTTCATTAGAGAAAACCTAGAAAAGTAAGAGAAAGATTGTTGATTTGAGACAATTTAAAAAATTATGCACACGGTGAATCACAATCTAAATGTTTGAAGTTCCAAAATATGCAAAGGTAACCACAGATTTGATTTAATACCCTCATTGTAATTCAGATCAGACGAGAAAGTTAGAGTTCAGTAAACTGAAATCATAGATAAGCAACCAAATGGCAAACAGTGAGTGCAGTCACAAAAATGTTTCTGGTTGGGTTACAGTCATCCACTGGAATTTTGCTGTCGATAACACTTAGAATATTTCCTAGGCTAGTATTTTACAAGTTATAAGTAATCTTTATTTTTATTTCTATTTGCGTATTTATTATTTTTGTGATCCACTATTTCATAGAATGGAGGTTCCACAGCGTTGGATCATTGTTTTGTTCACGAATGTATCCTAAGTACCTAGAACAGTGCCTGAAATATAGTAGGCACTCAATAAATATTTATATAAGATAAATTAGATTAAAAAACACTTAAAAGTTGCCTGAGCTTTGTTCTCTTACCACATCAATGGCTTATTCACTGGGATATCAGCCTAAAACACTCAAGTTAATCAAAGGATCACTTCGATTTTTAGCACGGAATTCTACTGCAACATAATTGTTACAGCTATCATCCATTAGAGTTTATTTTAAAATCTCCCTATTATTTAAAGTATATGCATATATATTAAATTGGGGGAGTAGCTTAAGTTGTGCAGTTAGTTAATTGTCTAAAATATTTTTTGAAACATAGGAAGCTTGTTTTTAGTGAAGATAACATATTTTAGTATAAGGTAGAAACTATGGACAGCCCTTGAAGCTCACTGGCTTCAGGTTCATTTGTTTATCCATTTATGCATTAAGTAGTTAATTGACTGTCAAGAATTACATTAGACACTTGTATTAAAAATGAATATTCAATCATTCTTCTGACCATCCATCCCTCACAATTATTGATCAAGTGCCTACTGTGTACCAGGCACTGTGCTAAATGTTTTATATCTTGCAATGATTCCAAATGGGGAAAATTTTGCCTTCCTGGGACATTTAGCAATGTCTAGAGACATTTTGCATTGTCATAGCTGGGAAGGGGGTTGCTATGAGCATCTAGTGGTAGAGACCAGGGTTGCTGCTAACCATCCTACAATGCCCAGGACAGCCTCCAGAACAAAGAATGACTCAGCCCCAAATGTCAATAGTGCCAAGGCTGAGAAACTCTGATGTATATTATTTTATTTAATTCTTCAAGCCACCCTATGTAGTAGATGGTATTATAACCTTCTCTTTCTTATAAATGAAGAAATTGAGGCTTATAGTGGTCAAGTCCCTAAGGCCCAACATGTGTAAGTGATTGAGCTGGCCCTTACTTGACTCCAAAGCTATGTCCTTAAGAATTATGGTATACCACTCCATCCAGTGTGGGATAGGGGTGGAGGAGGAACAGAAAGGGGGAGGCTATGAAAGCAGGTGGATAATAAATCAGGAATAAATTGTTATCGCATAAAGCATTCAGAGAAGAGAAAAGTGCAGGGAGGAGAAAGCAGAAATAAAATGATGCTGAAAAACAGATGGTACTTTTATGGCTGCTTCAAGAGAAAATGGGGCTAGAGAAAGAAATAGAACTGCTAATAAACAAGGAGGAGCTCTAAGTCGCATGAAAAAAAAAAACAAACATGTAATCCGGAACTCTTGAAATCTACCTCTCCCAAAGGAAACAAATTAGAACAAGTTGGGAAGTAGTGAAGAAAGAGCTATTGATTATAAGCAGCCCAGTAGATATGTGAAATACAGGTTTACAAGGTATTAGGATCACAAATTTACTGAATCACTTAGAATGATTTACACATGAATTCTTGAAATTTGAGGTGACTGCAAAGATTTGAACAAAATAAACACTATAATGATATTTAAGACACATAAGGACTGTGAAAGAGCTTATTTTTAGATGCCACTGGAACTTTGCTCAAGTATTATTTAGTCAGCAAAATCAATATGAATTGATCACCATGGACCCTGTCTAAAAGGTGTTAGTCACTGAAATACCAAAAAAGTCTTCATTATTCACATTCAAAGCTTCCATATTGTGAACTCAAGGATTGGGTTAAAGCAAGGCCAGTTGTACATCTGAACATGATGGACTGTGTTTTGTTGCTACAATTACACTATATAATGTATGTATTGGAAAGTATAACATGGCTTAATGTAAAAACACAAAGAAAAGAACTAAATCATCTGGGTCAAACAAAGCATGGTTGAACACTTTCAAACTAGTAGTTACAGGGACAGATAAATTCTCTCGAGGTAAGTAAGCCACAAAGAGGGTAGATCTTGATTTCTAGAAACTGTCTGGAGACTTCAGGCTTTTAAAATTTTTGTAAATTAAGTTATTCTAGAGTCTCAGAAAGTTTTATAACTAACTAACATAACTAACTAACTAACATAAAGGTAAATAACTAACATAAATTTACCTCTTTCCTTTAAAGTCACTTCATCTTGTTCTCTCTCAGATAATCAGAAGTGCAATAAATACAATGTTCTTAATGTTCATATCTCCCTCTGCCACATTTTTTTTGTTCCAGTTCTTTGAATTATTTTAGTGGCCTCACTATAAGCTAGATTTTGAATAATTTTAATAAAATATACGTTTTAAAGTTATAAAGTAAAATATCAAAACAATACAAATATGTATAAGGTAGGACACTAATTTATTTAATTAACCAATTACCTATGCTATAGTGTGGATATTTGACCCTCCAAATGTCATGTTGAAATGTGATCCCCAGTGTTAGAGGTGAGGCCTAATGGGAAGTGTTTGGGTCATGGGGCAGGATTGCTCATGAATGGCTTGGTATTGTCCTTGAAGTAATGACTGAGTTCTGGCTCTACTAGTTCTCTTAAGAATTGGTTGTTAAAAAGAAAATGGCACTTATGTGTTGTTAAAAAGAAAATGGCACTTCATCTCTCGACATGTGATCTCAGCACATGCTGGCCACACTTCACCTTCTGCCATGAGTGGAGGAGACAGCCTGAGATTCTCACCAGAAGCAGATGCAGGCACCATGCTTTTTGTACAGCCTGCAGAACTGTGAGCCACATAAACCTACATTCTTTATGAATACCCAGTTTTGTGTATTCCTTTATTATAACACAAATAGACTAAGACACTTATTAATGAATTTTTAGGTTACTTTTTGTTTTGCTATTAAAATGATGCTGAAATGTATAGTCCTGTACATTTATTTTTAGGATAAGGAATTTAAGGCTAAATTTCTTGAGACTGAATTGTTGGGATATTTTGATTTGTGATTGACATCAAGATGCCTTCAAAATGATGGTACCAATTCTCACTAACAATGTATGGAAACACTTATTTCTCTCTCTCCTTGCTAATAAAGAGGAATGCTAATAATGATAAAAATAGTACTAGTAAAAGCTAATGTTTACTGTTCACTATGTGACAGACATGGCTCTAAGCATGTTCATGTATTACCTTGGATATAATAAGTCTTCAATCTTTGCAAATACAGTAAGCAAAACAAAACCATCCCCCTCCTGTTTTAGACTCCTGGATTTTGTGTCATTTTTAAATCACGGAAGTTAAGTTATCTAGAATGATTTTGTCCAACCAAGATTATAAAAATATTCTTCTATATTTTATTTTGGCACACATATGCTTAGTTAATGAATTTATGTTTACTATTCAGGATAGTCTTTGTGGCAAAGGTAGCTAGCTGTCTACCACAGATATGTGCTTCCCTTCTAAGGTACAGCATTATCTCCGAGAAGTGGCTGCCTATTCAGAGGTCTCATTTCCCGGGACCCCCTTGCTTCTGGGTGAGGTGAGGTGACTAATTCTAGTTAGTGAAGATGAATGGAAATGATGTATGCCACTTTCTGGTCGAGGGCAAGCACATATGGCGTATCACTTTCTCTTTTTCTATGTCAGTTGCAGTTTGGTACTAAGAATGCCCTTAGAAGCTATACGCTGAAGATGGCAGTGCCTTTGTCAGCCTGGGTTCCTGAATGACTGCATGGAACAGAGCCTTTACCATATACGACAACCCCAAACAAAGAATACCTTTATTGAACTATTACACAGATAAGAAGTAAACTTCTATTTTATTTAGTTACTAGAATTTGGAGATTTGTATAATAACTAAGCATTACTCTAACTTATTCAATCATTAGCTTTAATGGAATTTTTGTTTGTCTCTGTGGTGAAGTAGAGAACAAATCTTACTTTTTATCCCATATGAAAGTCAATTTTCCCAATACCATCTAAATAAAAACTCTGTCATTCTCCAAATGTTTCCACGTACTTATTGAGAAGCTTATTTTGGGATTCTATTACGTTTTATTGCCTATTCCTATATTAGTGTGACACTAATGTTATTCCTTTTCAAAGTAGTATCAATTATTGTAAACATATTAATTTTTCCCACATGAATTTCAGAATAAATGAATCAAGTTAAACAACAAAATTCTGATACAGACCACATATTAAATTTACAGATTAACATCTCCTTCTTTATTGTCTTCCTCATCTCATATCTACTGAGTGGTTTACTTTTATTGATTCTGCGTCCATAATATGTTTCATATCTAATTTTCCCTTTCCATTTATCCTGTCTCTTCCTTAGTTCAGGCCTATGATACTTCTCTCTTGGTCATCCCTACAATGTGTGGCCAGGTTTTCACTCTCCTGTTTTTCCTTTCTCTAAACCACTTTGTATTCTAATACCACGTGAAAATGTTAAGATGATTAGATTGCCTCTGTGATTTTAAAAAGGTCTTCCAATATGTAGAACAAAGATCAAATTCTGCTACCTGGCATTCAAAGTGCTCTATAAAATGCTGCTGCTCTGCCTGGAAGGCCCTTCTCCCTTCTTTGCCTGACTAACTTCTGCTTGCTTCTGGAACTCAGCACGGATATCAACCAGTCAAGGTCACTTGTGCCCAGAGGTCTGAGGTATGCTGCTGTCATAACACTTATTACCCATGATTATACTAGTAGTCTGTTTACTTGCTGGTTTTTTCAATTCCATACGTTAAAAAAAAAACTCTACACAGATTGAAATGCAAAAAACAAACCCGGAAAAAAAATGGCAACATATATGATGATGAACAAAAGATTAATATCTTTAATATATAAACTTAAAACACTAAGAAAACATGCTAGTAGAAAACTGGACAGAAGGCACATACACAAATTTACCCTAGGAAGAAATAACAATGACTAATTAATGTATGGAAAGAAGTTCTTTACAATTTCTAGTTTTGAAATTTAAAACAGTAGAAAGGTACCATTTTATCCTATCAAACTGACAAAGTTTAAAAAAATGAACTGTCAATGTTGTCAAGGCAGAGAAAAAAAAGCTATTTGATGAAGATTTTCTGTAAGAATAAATTGGTATGATATTTTTTGGGGGAGCAATTTGACATTATTTGCCAAAACCGTTAACAATGTGAATGGATATTATTTCAGGAATTTAAACTCTAGGGATGTATGATAAAATTGTAGATGTTAACAAAAGTTTGCATCAGCATACTTATTAAACTATTATTGTTTTCTCCTCCCAGCTCATACCTAACACTATTAGTAATAGTATAAAAAATGAGAACGAATCCAGATTTCTAATGAGGATGGATTAATAAAAAACAACATGGTATATCCCTTCCAGAGCATAGGCTGTGGCGCTCAGGTGCCTGAGTTCCAATCCTGGCTCTGCCGCTTAATAGATAGGTTACCTGGTTAAGTGACTGAATCTTAACAGCTGGTTACCTGGTTAAGGGACTGCCTCAGTTTCTTTATCTGTAAAATGTAGATAATAAAGGCACCTATGTCATAGGGTTGTAAGAATTGAATAAGTTAACTGTGAAACATCTCAGTGCAATACTAACACACAATACATTTGAGCTAATTTATTGTTACTATTATTATTACCACAAATGTGATACAACCACAAAACATCATGTCTTAGAAGAATATTGTGAGATAAAATGTTTCCAAACAACATTATTTAAATAATTGATTACATAGCAGGATAGCAGGATTTCAGTTTTGCTCTCCAAAAAGATCATGTATTTTTTTTTTTTTTTTGAGACAGAGTTTCCCTCTTTTTGCCCAGGCTGGAATGCAATGGCACAATCTCAGCTCACTGCAACCTCCACCTCCTGGATTCAAGCGATTCTCCTGCTTCAGTCTCCCCAGTAGATGGGATTACAGGCACCCACCATCATGCCCAGCTAATTTTTGTATTTTCAGTATAGACGGTGTTTCACCAAGTTGGTCAGGCTGGTCTTGAACTCCTGATCTCAAGTGATCCACCGGCCTTGGCCTCCTAAAGTGCTGGGATTACAGGTGTGAGTCACTGCACCTGGCCAGATTATGTATTCTTATCGTATATAGAAAAATACATAGTATAAATACATATATTTGCATATTAATGGTGATTATCTGTAGGTGGTAAGATATATATATATAGTCCAAATGATCTTTAATAGCCATGCATTGCTTTTGTAATGAGAAAAAAGAGAACCATAATTTATTTAAAAAAGAAGCTATGGCCTAGAAAGGTTATTACATTGGCCAAGGTAATTTACTTAGTCAGTGGTGGGAAAACAGAAGAGAAATGGGCAACATTTATTGAGTACCTCTGATGTATGAGGCTGTGCGGGATGCTCAGTACACAGACTCTATTTCATTGTTTCTCCATAATAGCCCTTCAAGGAGGCACAGAGGTTATGAGTGTAAACTTCATGTGTAACAGCCCTGGTATTTCTAGTTCTGTCCTGTCTTAGTTGTGTGACCTTGGGCCTATTAATCTTGCTGAGTCTTGGAATCCTCACCTATAAATAGGGAATAGATCCCTTTTTTTCACAGGGCTATTGGGATGATTAAATGAGATAATACATACAAAGTCTTTAGTCTGCCTTAGTGTGCCTGGTATCATGTTAACTCTCAATCTAAAAAAAAAAATGTTTTATAGATATACCTTTCCCTTCATTTTTCTAGATCAGTAATTTGATACTAAAAAAGTTCAAGAATCTTATCCAAAGCCATTTAGCTGGTAAATGGAGCCAAAAATCAAACTAATTTCTGTTTCCAGAGCACTTACATATTTTTTTCCCCATGTTTCTCTTTTGGTAGCTTTTATTTTGTAGAAAGCCTAGTAAACAGGGATGTAGAAAGTCAAACAAAGGCTTACATGTGAAATTCCAAGAAGCAAAGTATTATCAAGACTATGGAATACAACTACATGCAAATGGTTGATATTCAGGTAAAATTTAGTGAAAATATTATAATTAACATGTTTTTTATATTTTAGGTTGTCCCAATGGGACAGCAGATTGAGACAGAGAGGTCAGCCTGCCTTATCAATGTGAGCCCTTTTCTGCAGAAATTTATAATTTTCTTAGTGTCCCATGTGTATCATGTGCCAGATGTTTTATTGCCAACGGAGCAGCAAGATAAATCTGAAGGAATGGAAATTTTCTGGTTCCATTATATTTGCTTATGTATACAGATGGAACTTTCAAAAGAAACAGAGATGTAAAGTATGGAAGCATAAAGAACATTGAACTATGCCTAGTTTAATTATCTGTTCACCATTAACTAGCTTTGTCACCACTTATCTCTTAGGGCTGGTTTCCATACCTTTAAAATAGTTGGACTGAACTGGCAAGTGTCAAGGATCCTTTCTAACTTAGAATTTCTCAAATTCTAAGTGGTACATTTTTCGTTTTGGATACTGATTGAACGAGGAAGCATCAGAAGGAGTGTTTTGGATATGACTTTTCTCAAATTAAGTGTTAAGGCAATTTATTCATTCATTCATTAGTTCATTCAACAAATATTTTTTGTGGCATGTCTACTATAAGCCAAGCATGAGGCATAGAGTAGTGAATAAAACAGAAAAGTTTTCTGCCCTCATGGAGCTTATGTTCTCCTGGGGTAGGCTGATGTTAAAGCAATAAACAAATACAGAACATAATGTTACATGGTGATAAAAACCTTGGGGAAATACAGAGCAGGATGAGGGTGGAGTCACAGAGGAGCAGGTGTTCTATTTTAAAGTGAAATTCCAAGAAGTAAAATATTATTAAGAATAGGGAATATAACTAATTGCAAATGGTTGATATTCAGGTAAAATTTAGCAAACATCTTATAATTAACATGTTTTTAATATTTTAGTTTTTATTTTATTTTTGAGACGGAGTCTCTGTCACCCAGGCTGGAGTGCAATGGCATGATTTCAGCTCACTACCACCTCCACCTCTTGGGTTCAAGCGATTTTCCTGCCTCAGCTTCCCAAGTAACTGGGATTACAGGTGTGCACCACCACTCCTGGCTAATTTTGTATTTTTGGTAGAGATGGGGTTTCACCATGTTGGCCAGGCTGGTCTTGAACTCCTGACCTCAAGTGATCCACCCACCTTGGCCTCCCAAAGTGCTGGGATTATAGACATGAGCCACTGTGCTGGGCTGTTTTTAGTATTTTAGGTTGTCTCAATGGGAAAGCATCTCAGAGGAGCCAAGACCCAATGAAGTGAAGGGGTGACTGTGATCATTATCTAAGGAAAAAGTGTTCCAGGCAAACAAATATAAAGACCTTGAGGTGGAAGTGTGTTCAGCGTGTTCAAGGGAAGGCAAGGAGATCAAGTTAGCTTGAGCGGAGTGAGGGAGGGCTCCATTCAGATCATGACAGCTTTGGGAAGAGTTTTAGGATGTCCTTCTAAGTATTATATGATAGCAGCAGGGGAAGGGTTTTTGGCAGAGTGCAGGATCAGATGTATATTTTACAAGATCATTTTGGTTATCTTTGGGAAACCAATCAGGAGGGGGCTGGATGCCAGAAAGGAAGCCAGATGTCAGAGAGAAAACCGGAAGGCCAGTTAAGAAGCCACTGCTGTGGTCTGAACAAAGGGTGAGAGCAGCTTTACAAGAGTTAGGTTAAAGTCAGGAGGACCTGTAAAGGAGCTGGATTTGGTGCATATTGTGAAGGTGGAGGGGCCAAGACTTGCTGAAGGACTGATTGTGGGATGTGAGACAAATGAGGGAGTCTAAGGCTGACTTCAGGGTTTTTGGTCTAAGCAATCAGGTGAATAAAGTGCCATTTACTAAGCTGGGGAAATACCACTAGGGATAGGTGAGAAAGGAGCACTATTTGAAGGACAGAACTACCTGTTCTGTTATGGCCTTGTTAATTTTGAGATGCCTAGTAGGCGTTTGGTAGATGGTGAATGGGGCTGGAGTCTGGGGGAGAGGTCAGGGATGCAGAGTCAGGCAGTAGATTTTTTTTTTTTTTTTCATGCTACAGGACGAATCCCTTACAATATCAGTAACCTACTGAAACAATTTGCTTCAAAGTGTGATCACAAACATTTAATTTCAGATGTGGGTTACAGACTGAAGGAGGTAAGGAAGCTGTGTTTCTGTATTTATAAAACAGGAAAGAAGCGTTTGTCCCCTGAGACTAATCATGAATGAGTAGGAGGTACATCCTATTTAAGGCATACTCTAGTATCTTGAGTAAATTACCTAGGTGTAATCCCATCGGTTCTCAATAAATCGAAGAGATGAAAAGTCGTGTGTATTTTCTGATGTTTTAGAACATGGTTTAGGGCAATGATACAGTCTTGCTTTATACTACGCTCTTTTATATAGAAAGTTCGAGACAAACTTTTAGAAGCAGCAATTTTGCACATTGATATCCTCAGATGTTTAAAATTTTCCTCGGTATCTATTTTCACACATACCAAATGACAAAGCTGTAGTCAGTTTTGATTCTTAAACAGAACCCCATACCAATATTTGACTGCAAATTAAAAAAAAAGATTTGGATTCCACCAATGAATAAACAAAGTTGAAACATCTGCTGGAAATCCCAACATCCTATGATGAAATTCCATGCTTGGATATCTTATTCAAGGTCATAGCTTGAATATTTAAACATCAACAGCCAAACAATGGCATTATGGGTTTAAATTTACAGAGCAAAACCACAATACCTAATTTATAATACTCCCTTTTTGCACTTACTCTAAGCAGTTAAATGATATGGACTCTCTGAAATTTTAGTAGTGTTGGGATATGTAATGTTTCTTTGAAAAACTTGATACTTATTTTCAGATGACATACAGATTATGATTAATCATCACCTACTGCTAAAAGTTTTTCAAAGGATATCTTCAGGAAGTTCTTTGAATAGACTGTGTTACTTGGATGTTACAATGGAGATGCCACTTGAGCTGAAATGTCACTCAGCAAAGGACATTTATGGATGGGAATTCATTCTAAGTATTATCTGGGAAAATTTAGAATTACCTGGTTCGCCTGGCTCTCTTAATCTTTTTCAATGCACAATTTCTTATTTTTGGAAATATGAAATGGATACAGTTTAGGCACTTGGCTAATCCTTAGGGATAAACACTGGGGTGTGAAAATAGACTTTTCCTCCTGTGAAGAATAAAAAGATAGCACTTTAAAGGAGTGAATTTGAGTAAATATAAGCCAAGAGTAAATACCTGACATTCATTATAATTTTGAAAATCTTGCTTGTTGCCATGTGTAGATCTATTCTGTCTGTCTGTCTATCTATCTATCTATCTATCTATCTATCTATCTATCTATCTATCTATCTATCTATCTATCTATCTATCATCTATCTATATCTATCTATCAATAATCTATCTGTATTTCAGTGGGATTATTAACCAAACTGGTCACATCATCTAACTCCCATCTTTATTTATAAAATCCTTGCCAAAATTTTCCCTCTCTGGAACTAGATTAGAGCAGTTTTTGGAACTTTCTAATTTCATATTTGCTTTTATGTATTGCTGTTTATGAACGCTGCGAAGTGTATTGCTCCTCTTATCTGTGCTTAAAAGAAAAGAAAGAGTGTCCCAGAGAGGCTTGTATAAGATAATGCGATAAATTACTTCCAGAAACAGGATCAGAATTCATGGCAACCAACTCCTGAAGCTGCAGGTCAGGTGGTGAAACACATTGTCTTATAACAAATCACAAAGCTATGAAGAAAAATCCTGCTTTGGACTCACTTTCTTTTCATTATCAATTCCTTTCCTACTGTCATGAGCTTTTTGAATAAGACACGCTCTGTTTAAAGGAGAACAAAAACAAGGTTTATTGAAAACATGTGATACTACAACTTAAGAATCCTTTATAAGGAGACTGGAGATGGCCTAATCAAGTTCAATACCATTCAGGAGCTGGATATTTTCCCATTAACTAAAAATGGAAGAGTATAAAGAAGGCATAATTCAAAAATAGTTTCAGATGTGCCCATTTTTTGACATTGTGACCAGTAAATACTCCAGAAAACCACAGAAACTTGATAAGAGATGGATTCTAAGTCACATGATGGCAAATGTCCTAAGGATTAGCTACAGTACTTTGATCTCCAAATTCGAAGCACAGATTTGGAGTCTGTGGTAGGGGCTAAAATCAAATATTTAAAACATTTTGCAAAAGGCAGAAGTAAAATAACTGAGAACAAGTATGGGTGTAGAGAAGCCTCCTGTAAAAGAACCTACAATTCGAAGCATGTGCGCAAATTAAGCACTTTGTTAAAAATATAATCATGTTCCCATGACCAAATTAAATAATTGAAGCAATTAGATTAAAAATGCAGGCAAAAAATACCCTTTTGAGAAAACTTCTGATAACTGAGGCAAAGGAGCTATTTTTCACCTTGCATTGCCTGAATAATTGCCATTTTTTCCCCCTCTATTTGCTCATGTTGACAGCGTTGTTTTTACTTTGTGTGTGTAGGGGTTGTGATGGGGGGCCGAGGGATGACACTTCTCATGTGATTGTTTACTAGCTTGCAGTTTTCTGAATTTTTTATTCATTCAATACACATTCATTGTGGCCAGAAACTTCTAGGACCTGGGTATATAATATTAATGGGCATGGATGGGGCATGGCTGGTGTGGACCAGATAGATGCCTTCTGTCTGCACAAGGCTGAAAGGATGGTTTGCATAGAAGATGCTGAATGGAGTAACCACAATCATGAGTGATGAATGTTATGATAGAAGAAATCCAAGGAGCACATTGCAGGGAGAATTAACCTAGTTAAGAGGCCAGGGAAGCCTTCCAGGAGAAACAAGTGCAGCCATAATTAACAACCAGTCTACAAGAAAGCTTCAAAAGCCCTTCTAATTAAACCACATCCTTTAAGTACCATACATACCATTCCTGAAATTATTTATTATATCTAAGGACTCCAGACTCAAAAAGTACCTGTCTTGGTTCCTGCTCCTTCCATTTACCTTTTAAAATAAAATGTATTCTTATTTAAGATACACAGACTCTCAAATTCTAGGAATGCAGTATTGAAGATATTTTGAGGAAAAATAATAAAAACATACAAAGACGGTCTGAGTTGATAATTTTTTCTGATTGTAGGTATCGATTCTAGGATTGATTAGAGGTTTCACTGAACATATCACTTTTATGATTCGGTTTGCTACCACTAAGAGTTATGGAGTATTGATTAAACACCAGGCATTAAGCTAAGCACTTTACATGTATCAGCTCATTGCATCTTCTTGGGCAATCCTTTGAAAAGGTACAACCAAAATTCTAAGTTTAAAATTAAGGAAATATATGAAGAGCAAATTAAGGCAAATAACAAAGCACCATTTAGAATAGAGCTTTTTGTGAGTTAAAAATGCCATTCTATGTTACTTCAGCCTAGAACTGAGGAGGTGCACATGGAAATCCTATGGTAAATTGTCTTTGGCATTGTCCCTCTTTGCAATGACAAAAGTGCCTGGAGTGTGAGGAGATTCGGAACAACTGTACATCATATGAACCCATCAACCCTCCCAATATTGCTATACAAAAATAATACCAGTCAACATCTAAACTGTACTTCATCTGTGCCACGCAATAATTCTTTTAATTTAGTTTTTGAATAGTTAACATATTTATATTTTAAACATCAAAATGACATAAAGAGGTAAATGCTGAGAAATCTTGCTCCTACCCCTGTTTCCATTCACATTGTCCCCATTCACTATCTTCAGTTAAACATTTTTATTCTCTTCTTTTTGTAAAAGTTATTTCAATGTTTCTTTATACAAACACAAGCAATATAAATGTAAACTTTTATTTTTCTCCTTTCTTACACAAAAGTAGCACACTATATATGCAGTATTACATTTTATTTCATTTTTCTTTTATTTCATAATTTGGGATTCTTCTATAGCTGTGCAGAAAGATCTTCACTATATTTTATTGTTTGGATGTATCATATTTTATTCAGCTATAGTGAACATTTACTATAAATTGATGAAATTATTAGAAAGCAGACTTCCTGGGTCAAAGAGTAAATGCTTAAGTAATTTTGGTAGATATTGACACTCTTCCATAAGGGTGATACCCCTTTGCACTCCTGTGGCATGTGAGTGCCTATTTCCTTGCAGTCTCATCAATAAAGTGTGTGGTCAAACTGCAGATTTTTGCCAATCTGATAGGTGAGAGAATGCTTTCATTTGTGTTTCTTTTTTATGAGTGAGACTGGGTATGTTTAAGAGGTGTATATGTATTTCTTATTCTGTGACCAGTCTGTTCATATCCATTTTATTTTCTGTTAGGTTGTTGGGTTTTTCTTGATTTCTAGAGTTCCTTATAATTTAAAGTGATTAGCTTCTATTTTTTGGTAAGAGTTGTAAATATTTTTTCACATTGTCTTTTGACTTTGCTGTTTAGTTTATCATACAGTATTCTTTGATTTTATGTATTCTATCAATATTTTCTTCTATGACTTTTGTATTTTTAGTTACAATTAGAAAATCTTTCCAGATTCCAAGGTTCCAAGAGAATTTATTAATTTCTGCTGCCCAGTATTTTATGGTCTTATTTAATTTAAATCTTTGACTTATTTGGAGTTTATCTTGGAATCTGGTATGATAGATATGGATACAACTTTATTTTTTTTCCAAATGAGTAATTAATTATTTCAGCATTTCTTACAACCAGAATGAGAATGAAGAATTGAGATTCATATATTTGGCCACACAGGGTTGTTTCTAACTTTGAGAAAATAATTTTTTTTGTTGGTTATGATGGAAGATCCAAGGGGAGACATTAGGCAGAGTTTTGGAGGTAGTTTTAGAGAATAGTTTTAAGAATAGGGCAATTTCCAAGAGGTGTTGAATTAAGTAAGGAGAACAAATGACTTATTTTTAGATCACATTAGAACCATGAATATCGGACCCAACTCTATAAAGCACCATTGGGTCTTGGTGGCAATTTTGAATATTTTATTCCAATAGAGTAGTACTTTAAGGCTCTAACTAATGTCATTATATGTATCTTTTTTTTTTTTTTTTTTTTTTGAGACGGAGTCTCGCGCTGTGTCACCCAGGCTGGAGTGCAGTGGCGCGATCTCGGCTCACTGCAAGCTCCGCCTCCCAGGTTCAGGCCATTCTCCTGCCTCAGCCTCCGAGTAGCTGGGACTACAGGCGCCCGCCACCACGCCCGGCTAGTTTTTTGTATTTTTAGTAGAGACGGGGTTTCACCATGTTAGCCAGGATGGTCTCGATCTCCTGACCTCGTGATCTGCCCGCCTCGGCCTCCCAAAGTGCTGGGATTACAGGCTTGAGCCACCGCGCCCGGCCCCATTATATGTATCTTTTAGCAGGAAAGTATAATTAGTATTGGTCTCAGTAAAGTTTGCTTGAATAAGGACTTTCTAAAAATTAAAGTTAGATTTAAATAATGGTCCTTCAGGAATTTGTACAGTATTGGCTTTTTACATTAATTGGTCTCTTGACACTTCATCTATGTAAACATAATACTTATATTCATTTATCACAGTATGAGGAACTGCTCCTTAATGGGCAATACTTTCATTTGTTTCTTGACCCAAGTGGTAAAATATAAATTTCAGCAACTTCTGCTTATCAAAATAATTTCCATAGAAAAACAGAAAAAGCAGAAACATGAGTTCTACAAAAATAAAATGTCATTTAAGACAGCATGGTGTAATTTAATGCCATGAAACATTCTAGGCATTTCAACATTTTATTTTATGATTTATTTTTAAACTTTTATTTCAGGTTCTGTGGTACCTGTGCAGGTTTGTTATATAGGTGAATTGTATAACATGGGGGTTTGATGTACAGATTATTTCATCACCCAGGTAAAAAGCATAGTACCTGACAGGTAGTTTTTTTATGCTCTCCCTCCTCCCACTTTCCATCCTCAAGCAGGCTCCTATGTCTGTTGTTCTCTTCTTTGTGACCATATAACTCAATGTTTAGCTCCCACTTATAAGTGAAAACATGTGTATTTGGTTTTCTGCTCCTGTGTTGGTTCGCTTAGGAGAATGGCCTCCAGCCTCATCCATGTTGTTGCAAAAGACATGATCTTGTTCTTTTTTATGGCTGTGTAGTATTTATGTTGTATGTGTACCATATTTTCTTTATCCAGTCCACCATCAATGGGCATGTAGGTTGATTTCATGTCTTTGCTATTGTGAATAGTGCTGTGATGAATATATGAGTGCATATGTCTTTATGGTAGAATGAGTTATATTCCTTTGAGAATAAACCCAATAGTGAGATTACTGGGTCAAATGGTAATTCTGTTTTGAGTTCTTTGAGAAATTGACAAATGGCTTTCTACAACGGCTGAACTAATTTACATTCCCACCAGCAGTATATAAGCATTCCTTTTTCTCTGTAACCTTGCCAGCATCTGTTATTTTTTGACTTTTTAGTAATAGCCATTCTGACTTTTGTGAGATGGTATCTTATTGTGGTTTTGATTTGCATTTCTCTAATGATTAGTAATGTGGAGCATTTTTTCATATGCTTATTGACCACGTGTATGTCTTCTTTTAAAAGTGTCCATTCAAGGCCTTTGCCCACTTTTTAATGGGGTTGTTTGTTTTTTTGCTTGTAAATTTGTTTAAATTCCTTACAGATTCTGGCTAATAGACCTTGTCAGATGCATCGTTTGCAAATATTTTTTCCTATTCTGTAGGTTGTCTGTTCACTCTGTTGATAGTTTCTTTTGCTGTGCAGAAGTTGTTTAGTTTAATTAGATCCCTTGAGTTTAATTGACAAAATTAGTCAATTTTTGTTGTTGTTGCAATTGCTTTTGTCTTTGTCATAAAATCTTTGCCAGGTCCTATGTCCAGGGTGGTACTTCCCAGGTCATCTTCCAGGGTTTTTATAGTTTTGGGTTTTATATTTAAGCCTTTAACCCATCTTGAGTTGATTTTTGTATATGGTGTAATCAAGGGGTCCAATTTCAATCTTCTGCATATGGCTAGCCAGTTATCCCAGCACCATTTGTGGAATAGGAATTCCTTTTCCCAGTGCTTGTTTTTGTTAGGTTTGTTGAAGATCAAATGGTTTGTGTGTGGCATTATTTCTGGGCTATCTCTTCTGTTCCATTGGTCTAAGTGTTTTGTACCAGTACCATGCCGTTGTGGTTACTGTAGTCTTGTAATATAGATTGAAGTCACATAATGTGACAGTTCTGGCTTTGTTGTTTTTGCTTAGAATTGCCTTGGCTATTCAGCCTCTTTTTTGGTTCCATATGAATTTTTAAGTAGTTTTTTCCTAATTCTGTGAAGAATTGGTAGTTTGATAGGAAGAGCACTGAATCTAAATTGCTTTGGGCAATATGGCCATTTTAACAATATTGCTTCTTCCTATCCATGAGCATGGAATGTTTTTCCTTTTGTTTATATCATCTCTGATTATCTTGAGCAGTGTTTTGTAATGCTTGTTGTAGAGATTTTTCACCTACCTGGTTAGCTGTATTTCTATGTATTTTATTCTTTTTATTTATTTTTATTTAATTAATTAATTAATTAATTAATTATTATACTTTAAGTTCTAGGGTACATGTGCACAACGTGCAGGTTTGTTGCATATGTATACATGTGCCATGTTGGTGTGCTGCATCCGTTAACTCATCATTTACATTAGGTATATCTCCTAATGCTATCCCTCCTCCCTCCCCGCCGGTGTATGATGTTCCCCACCCTGTGTCCAGGTGATCTCATTGTTCAATTCCCACCTATGACTGAGAACATGCGGTGTTTGGTTTTCTGTCCTTGCAATAGTTTGCTGAGAATGATGGTCTCCAGCTTCATCCATGTCCCTACCAAGGACATAAACTCATCCTTTTTTATGGCCACATAGTATTCCATGGTGTATATGTGCCACATTTTCTTAATCCAGTCTATCATTGATGGACATTTGGGTTGGTTCCAAGTCTTTGCTATTGTGAATAGTGCCGCAATAAACATACGTGTGCATGTGACTTTATAGCAGCATGATTTATAATCCTTTGGATATATATCCAGTAATGAGATGGCTGGGTCAAATGGTATTTCTAGTTCTAGATCTTTGAGGAATTGGCACACTGTCTTCCACAATGGTTGAACTAGTTTACAGTCCCACCAACTGTGTAAAAATGTTCCTATTTCTCCATATCCTCTCCAGCACCTGTTGTTTCCTGATTTTTTAATGGTCGCCATTCTAACTGGTGTGTATTTTATTCTTTTTGTGGCTACTGTGTATGGGATGGCATTCTTTTTTTATTGCACATCACCCTTTTATTATACTGATCTGGAAATAGGATTTAGTACAGTTATGCTCAAATGAACACTAGACCCATGTGGCAGGACCAAGCAACTAGAGCATGATTCAGAAATCAGTGAAAGACACACGTGGACAGGACCAAGAGGCATTCACTGCCACAAAACAAGGCAGGGAGGGATTCTAAAACACACAGCAGGAAGCACCCCTGCCCCTCAGAGGTCAAGGAGCTTATCCCATATTGGTATGAGGAATGGCTTATTTTCTGAAGACCACATGTGGGACTATTTCAACCGCCACGAGAAACCCTTAGACGGGTTATTGTTTTGTATTACTTATATACACTAAATTTTTTTTTTTTTAAATAAAAGTAAATGTAACACATTAAATTCAGGATTGATCCCAACCTTCTAGAGCCAGTTCCTCTGGGGTCAGGGAGGAAACAGTTGTCACATCACCATGCAGGTTACATTTATCTTCCGCTGGGATGACTAGAGTCCCCAGGCAGTGGCCTGACTACAGAAGAGCACAGGACTAGCTCCTGGGGGCAGACAGGCTCTCTTGCTTCTCCTCATTGGTCATGGCTTAGCATGGTGCCTCCTCACAAGTTCTTAGTAAACAAAGCACTCGCAAAAACCCAAGTCACTACCTTTGAACTCTCTTGGATAAGGGGGGCTTTTCCACAGCTTAGACTGAGAACCTGTGCCCTAGAAGTGCTATTCTGACTAGAATGTACGAAAGGGAGTGGGTACAGAAGACAAAATCGCTAAAATGAAAATGGGAGCCATCTGCAGCTGCAGCTCAAGATGTCTACAGATGTGGTCAGTGTGATGTGCAGGAGGGAGCGGCAGATGGATGCAATGGGCAGGGAGGGTGCTCCTGGGGACAGCAGCCTGTTTGCTGGCCTTCACTTCTTGGCTTTGCCCTGGGCAGCGACAGCTTCCATGGCTTTGTGCATAGCCTCTTCATCCCCCAGGAACTGCATGGGCTTGATGGGCTTCAAGTTCTTGTCTAATTCGTAGACAATGGGAATGCCAGTCGGCAGGTTCAGCTCCATAATAATCTCTTCAGAGAGACCCTCCAGATGCTTGACAATGCCCCAGAGGCTGTTGCCATGGGCTGCAATCAGTACCCATTTCCCCTCCTTGATCTGAGGAACTATTTCTTCATTGTAGAAAGGCAGAGCTCTGGCAATAGTGTCCTTCAGACTCTCATAGGAGGGTAGGTGATTTTCTGTGAGGTCTACATACCCGTGATCCTTACTGATGTTGCTGTAGAAAGGATGGTAGGGCTCTGTCCGAGGTGTGGGACATCATAGGAGCGGCTGCAGATCTTCATCTGGGCCTCACCATGCTTTGCAGCAGTTTCTGCTTTAGTGAGACTGGTTAGAGCCCCATAGTGCCACTCATTGAGGCGCCAAGTCCTCACTACTGGCAGCCACATCTGATCCATGGCATCTAGCACTGTCCAGAGGATCCGGATGGCGCTTTTCTGCACTGAGATGAAGCAGATGTCAAACTCATAGCCATCATCTGGCAGTGCCTGCTTTGCCTCCTCGTGGCCCGTCGGGCTCAGGTCGGCGTCACGCCGGCCGCTGAAGTGGTTCTTCAGGTTCCAAGCACACTCACTGTGCCGGATCTGCACCAGTTTGTAGGTGGCCATGGCGGCAGGCTTGGGGGACAGCATTCCTGATTTGGCTGTCAGCTTGGATGTTGTTGGTGCATAGGGATTCTACTGATTTTTGTACGTTGACTTTGTATCCTGAAGCTTTGCTGAAGTTGTATATCAAACCAAGGAGTTTTGGGGCAGAGATTATGGGGTTTTCTAGGCAAAGAATCATACTGACTGGAATCAGGGATAGTTTGACTTCCTCTCTATTCAGGTGGCTTTTATATCTTTCTCTTGCCTGATTGCTCTGGCTAGGACTTCCAGGACTATGTTGAAAAGGACTGGTGACAGAGGACATCCTTGTTTTGTTCTGGTGTTTAATAAGAATGCTTCTAGTTTTTGCCCATTCAGTATGATGTTGGCTGTGGGTTTCTCATAGATGGCTCTTATTATTTTGAAGTATGTTCCTTCAGTGCCTAGTTTGTTGAGGGTTTTTAACATGAAGGGATGTTGAACTTTATCAAAAGCCTTTTCTGCATCTATTGAGATGATCATGTGGTTTTTGCTTTTAATTCTGATTATGGGATAGATCACATTTATTCATTTGTGTATGTTGAACCAGCCTTGTGTCCCAGGGACGAAGCCTCCTTGATAGTGGTGGATTAGCTTTTTGATGTGCTGCTGGATTCATTTCATGAGTATTTTATTGAGAACTTTTGCATCTATATTCATCAAGGATTTGGCCTGAAGTTTTGTTTTTTTGTTGTTGCTGTGTCCCTGCCAGGTTTTGGTATCAGGATGATGCTGGTTTCATAGAATGAGTTAGGGAGGAGTCCCTCCTCCTCTGTTTTTTGGAATAGTTTCAGTAGGAATGGTACCAACTCTTCTTTATACTTCTTGTAATATTCAACTGTGAATCCCTCTGGTCCTGGGCTTTTTCGGGTTGGTAGGCTTTTTATTACTGATTCAATTTTGGAACTCATTATTGGTCTCTGTCCAGGATTCAATTTCTTCCTGGTTCAATCTTGGAAGGTTGTATGTTTCAAGGAATTTATCCATTTCTTCTAGGTTTTCTAGCTTGTGTGCATTAGAGGTGTTTTTAGTAGTCTCTGAGGGTTTTTAAAATTTCTGTGGGGTAGGTGGTAACATCCCTTTGTCATTTCTGATTGTGTTTATTTTGATCTTTTCTCTTTTTTTACTTATTAGTCTAGCTAGCATTTTATCTATCTTATTTATTCTTTCAAAGAACCAAGTCCTGGATTCATTGATCTTCTGTATGTTTTTTTTTTTTTTTTTTTTTTTAAATCTCAATTTCCTTCAGTTTAGCTCTGATTTTGATTTCTTGTGTTTTACTAGCTTTGGGGTCGATTCGCTCTTGTTTCTCTATTTTCTCTAGGTGTGATGTTCAGTTGTTAACTTAAGAGCTTTCTAACTTTTTGATGTAGGCATTCAGCACTATAAACTTCCCTCATAATATTGCTTTAGCTGTGTCCCAGAGATTCTGGTATGTAGTATCTTTGTTCTAATTAGTTTCAAATAATTTCTGGATTTCTGCCTTAATTTCATTGTTTACCCAAAAGTCATTCAGGAGCAGGTTAATTTCCATTAATTTCTATTTTTATTGCAGTGTAGCACTGTAGTGTGGGAGTGTGGTTGGTATGATTTTTTTTATTTGCTAAGGATTGTTTTATGGCTGACAGGTCAATTTTAGATTATGGGCCATGTGCAGATGAGAAGAATATATATGCTCTTGTTTTTGGGTGGAGATTTCTGTAGATGTCTATTTGGTCCAAGTGTCAAATTCAGGTCCTGAATTTCTTTGTTAGTTTTCTGCCTCAATGACCTGTTTAATATTGTCAGTGGGGTGTTAAAGTCTCCCACTATTATTGTGTGGTTTTCTAAATCTCTTTGTGGGTCTCTAAAAACTTGCTCTATGAATTTGGGTGCTCCTGTTTTGGATGCATATCTATTTAGGATAGTTAAGTCTGACCTTCTGAGGTGAACCCTTTACCATTATGTAATGCCTTTCTTTATCTTTTTTGATTTTTATTGGTTTAAAGTCTGTTTTGTTTGAACTTAAAATAGCAACTCCTGCTTTTTTCTGTTTTCCATTTGCTTGGTAGATTTTTCTCCATCCCTTTAGTTTGATCCTGTGTGTGTCATAGAATGCGAAATGGGTCTTTTCAAGACAGCATACAGTTGGGTCTTGCTTCTTTGTCCAACATGCCACTCTGTGCCTTTTAATTGAGCATTTAGCCCATTTCCATTTAAGGTTAATATTGATATGTGTGGATTTGAAGGATCAAATCCTGTTTTGTGTTGTTAGTTGGTTATTATGCAGATTTGTTTGTGTGGCTGCTTTTTGGCATCAATGGTGTATGTACTTAAAAGCATGTTTTTGTAGTGGTCAGTAGTAATCTTTCCTTTCCATATTTAACACTCCCTTTAGGACCTCTTATAAGGCAGGTCTGATGGTAATGAATTCCCTTAGCATTTGCTTGCCTGAAAAGAATCTTATTTCTCCTTCACTTATGAAGCTTAGTTTGGCTGGATATGAAATTCTTGTTTGGAATTTCTTTTCTTTAATGATGCTGAATATAGGCTTTCAATCTCTGCTGGCTTATAGAGTTTCTGCTGAAAGGTGTGCTGTTAGCCTGATGGGGTTTCCTTGGGAGGTGGCCTGCCCCTTCTCTTTAGCTACTGTTAACATTTTTTGTTTCATTTTGACCTTAGAGAATCTGACAAGTATCTGTCTTGGGGATGGTTGTCTGTGTAGTATCTCACAAAGGTTCTCTGCATTTTCTGAATTTGAACATTGGCCTCTCTAGTGAAGTTGGGGGAATTTTCATGGATGATATCCTGAAATATGTTTTCCAAGTTGCTTGCTTTCTCTCCCTCTCTTTCAGGGACATCTGTGAGTCATAGATTTGGTGTCTTTACATAATCCCATACTTTGGAGATTTTGTTCATTCTTCTTTAATCTTTTTTTCTTATTTTTGTCTGACTGAGTTATTTCAGAGAAGTGATATTCAAGCTCTGAGATTCTTTCCTCAGCTTGATCGATTCTGCTGTTACATTTGTGATTGTATTCTGGAATTCTTGAAGTGAGTTTTTCAGCTGTATCAGATCAGTTCCTTTCTTTCTTAAAGTGGCCATTTCGTCTTTCATCTCCTGTATCACTTTGTTGTATTCCTTAGAATCCCTGGATTAGGTTTTCACTGTCTCCTGAATCTCAATGATCTCTGTTCCTATCCATATTCTGATTTCTGTTTTTGTCATTTCAGCCTGGTTAAGAACCATTGCTGTGGAACTACTGCAGTTATTTGGAGGTAAGAAAGCACTCTGATTTTTGAGTTGCCAGAGCTCTTGCACTGGTTCTTTATCATCTGTGTGGGCTGATGTTCCTTCAGTCTTTGAAATTGCTGTCCTTTGGATGGATTTTTCTGCTTTGATCTTCTTTAATGCCCTAGAAGGTTTGAATCTCATATAAGGTGGTTCAGTTGACTGGCTTCATTTCTGGAAGAATTTAGGGGGCAAGGCTCAGCTCAGAACTTTTGGGCTGCATGCTGTAACTTTGGGAGGCTGTTACTGGATCCCTGACTTTGTTCTCTGGCCCCTTGAAGTTAGGAACCTGCTACATTGGAGGGGCTGAGGCATTCCTGGACCTCTGGCCACAACACTCTGATGGGTAGTGCCAGCCAAAGCACTTCGTTGGGGTGGTGGCAGCAGGATCTGTGCTCATTTGTAAGTGTCAAGAGCAGTGCCAAGAGCAAGTGGCAGTGTGGTGGGGTGAATGCTCATCAACTGGGGCAGAGTGCTGGTGGTCATGGGGCTGCCGGCCTCCATGTGCACACTCGTGCTGGTAGCAGTGTCAGCATGGGGGCAGGCTACTGGTGAGCTTGGGGCTGCCAGCCTCCATGCATATGTTCACACTGGCAGCAGTGGCAGCGTGGGGCAGGGGGTGGGGCTGCTGACCTCCATGCATGTGCTCACACTGGCATTTCTATATTTTAAAAGGAAACAGTTTGGCAGTTTCTGATAAAGATAAATCATTACCATATGACCCTAGAGAAATAAAAACTTACGTTCATACACAAACCTACACACGAATGTACATAGCTGCCTTATTTGTAATAGCAGAAGCTAGAAGCAGCCCAAATGACCTGTATTAGGTAAATGAATAAACAAATTGTGTTACATCTAGATCATGGAATTCTATTAAGCAATAAACAGGAATGCACTATTGATGCACTTGGATGGATCTCAAGAGCATCATACTGTATAAGAAAAAACCAATTTCAAAAGATTACTACTTTACAATTTCATTTATATAACATTATAAAAATGACAAAATTGTAGTGAAACAGAACAGATATAGTGGTTCCCAGGGGTTAGGATTGAAGAGAGGGAGTACCTGTATAGGAGTAATACAAAGTATATCATTCCAAGTTTATTTAGGGTGATGGAAAAGTTCTGTATTTTGATTGTGGCAGTGGTTAAATGCATATATACATGTGAGAAAATTTAATAGGAGTGTATATAAAAGTTGAGTGCATGTAAAAACTGGTGAAATTCAAATAAGGACTATAGTTAATAGTATGTATTCATATTCTGGTTTTGATAATTGCATTATACGTAGGTAAAATATTTTGGGGAAAGTTAGGTAAAGAGTGAATTTGAACATGGAAATTCTGTACTATTTTTGCAACTTCTAAGTAAGTCTAAAGTTATTCCAAAATAAAAAATTGAACATCTTTTATAATAGTTACATCTATTTTCTTTCCTTTCCTTTCCCTCCCTCCCTCCCTTTCTTCTTTCCTTTCTTCTTCCCTCCCTCCTTTCCTTCCTTCCTTCCTTCCTTCCTTCCTTCCTTCCTTCCTTCCTTCCTTCCTTCCTTCCTTCCTTCTTTCCTTCCTTCCTTCTTCCTTCCTTCCTTCCTCTCTCTCTTTCTCTCTCTTTCTCTCCCCCGCCCCCCCCCCGTCTGTCTTACTCTGTTGCCCAGGCTGTAGTACAGTGGTGCAATCAGAGCTCACTGCAGCCTTGAACTCCTGGGCTGAAGTGACCAAGTTATCTTCCCCTATCAGCCTCCTGAGCAGCTGAGACTATCAGCGTGTTCCACCACACCCAGCTATTACTTTTTTTTTTGTAGAGATAGAGTCTCATTATGTTGCCCAGATTGATGATTTTGAACTCCTGGGCTCAAGTGATCCTACTACCTTGGTCTCCCTTTAAAGTGCTGGGATTACAGGCATGAGCCACTGTGCCTGGTCTGTTTTCTTTTAGACTTTAGACAATGGTCCCTAGAAGGAGGGAGATTTGGAGACAGGAATCTAATCATATCACATGGCTTATTAATTTTCAAGTGGAACCCCTTTACTTATGTTTCAAAGTGAGGCAAATAAGTTCTTTGCCAGTTCTGGCCAGTGGAATTAGAATAACTGCTTTCATGGCATCAGACACCACCTAGTACATGCTGAAAATATGGATCTTGAAAAGACAATTGCTAATCTATGTAATATGGTTTTCCACTGATCTGTTAATAAATTCATTTTTCCTGCTCCTTCATTATTTTTCTACAAGTAGATTAAACGGATTATACTATAATTAAATTTGACTCAACAAGAGGCAGTGCTTTAGAGCAATGAACTATTGGGAGGCCAGCATGCTGCTCCTAGCTTTGCTGCTGATTTATGGGCTAAGGACAAAGCACCCCCATTTCACAGTGCCTCGACTTTTCCATCTATAGAGTGAGGTAAACAATGTCTCAGAGGGACATGGTGCTGCTTTATAAGCTCTATATTCTAATTGAGCTCCAAATTCCTTTATAGAAAGGTGCTCTTTGAAGAATTAAAGATGTATTTATATTGTTGTTGTGACTCAATAGAAATGAAGCTTTAAAATCTAATTTTAAATGTCTCCTCCTGCACAGTACATTATCCACGTTCTTAAATACTGCAATCAACTATGCACCGAGTTGCTCTGTGATATTTATTAAAAATAAAAAAGGCACCACAAAGACAAACCATAGAACATTTTCAAAGCCATGTGCAGGGGTTTAACTGCAGGACTTCCACTGAAGTTAATGGGACTCATACTGGCAAATTGCAGGCACCACTTTGAAAATTTACCCCATAGTGACAGTTTAATGCTTCTTATTGATCATAGAGTTTCATATAACATCTCAAGCCAAAAAGGGACAATTTCTCAAAAGAAATAAACAATCTTTAATGAAATAATTCTGCACTGCAATCATCATAACTAAGAGTATGGAATAGAGTCCTTTGGCAAGGAGACTCTTAGGAAATGCTTACTGGTGATACCACTGGGCTGTAAAACAGTTTCCATCACATTCTAATTCCAGTTCCTCAGAAAAATAACACTTTAAAAAAAAATGTAAAATTTTGTGTTTTAAGGGCAGAAATATAGAAACAGAAAATTCAGAGGATTATTTCCTTATAAACTTACATTTATATTTTTCAGAATGCGTAATAATTTGTATATTGCTGATATGAGGTTCCAACAGTCATAGATGACTAAAAAACCCAGGGCATTAAACGGCCATACTTTTTGTTGCCTGATTAACGTTGCTGTTCATAACCGGAATAGTATTCATATTAGGCCTGCCAGCAACCCGTTGGACCTTTGCCTGGTGGCCTGTCTTTAGAAGGAAACTTGATTCAGGGTAGCAGAGGCTACATGGCCTTCAGCTGTGACCTCTGCCTGTCTCCTCTATCACCTTCTGCTATTCTCCCCACTGCTCATTGAGCTCCAACCACAAGACCTATGTCTCCACCTTGAACAATCCAAGCTCATCAAGTGTTAATAATCCTTGCAATTACTATTCCCTGGCCTGGAAAGATCTGTGTCTAAACCTTCTCATGGCTGTCTTCTTCGTAATATTCAGGTCAACTCAAGTGTCAACTACTTAGAAAGACTTTCTCAGACCACCCAAGCTAAGGTAGCCTCTACTCTTTCTGTTTTATTTTCTTCATTGTGCTTATCTGTAGCTGACATTATCTTGTTTTTCAAAAACATATTTGTGTATTGTTTTTCTTTGTCCACACAAATATTATCTCTATAAGAAGGAAGACCTTGTCCATTTGGTGCCATACAGCCTCTCCAGCATCCATGAGCATGCTTGGACATGGCAGAAATGTATAAATGTTCGGCAGATGACTCAAACATAATTTGAAAACCTGGGGGCAATCCTTTGCTTCTTTGTTTTATACAATCACTCATGATATTTCATAGCCTTCTTTCTAGGACTACTTCAATTTCCATCACCTTTGCTTTGTAACACCATAATTATAGTATACTTCCTTTCAGTTTTGCCATTCTCTAAGGGCACAGGAGAGTCTATTCTTACAGTCAGGGACCATGTTTTAGTTGCTTTTGTATCTTTTATACCTAAGATTGTGTTGGACACATAATAAATACTTTGTCTGTGAATGAATTTTCTTATGTAACATGTGATAGTACAGAATGTTAATACAGTATATCATAGTGCTCTACTAAAGTTTATAGAAAGAGTGGGAAATAATCCTTAGTTATTCATTCTCCTCTTCGGAAATAAATTTTCTTCATGTGGTCCAACCATATCAGCTAATCAAGCTACCTGGTAAGTTCAACTTTCAAGTTTGTGTACCAGGTCAACAATTACCTAAATTACCAATAGGTTATTAATGTTAAAAAACATTTGAAGGTATTCCTGCGAGTGATGCTACTTACTCTCGAGATGTCTCCAATTTGGAAATACCCAGGGAGCCTCATGATAACATCAACTCAAGAGCATATGCAAGTTTGATACAGGCCAAGTAAGTCTATTTTAGGTCCTACTTTCCCCTTCAGGTTAGAGAGCAGCAATAGGTAACATAATTTAGTTAATCTAATTAAGGCTGAGACTGCAATTAATGTTCTATAAAGTCTGGCTTTTCTTTAAAGATTTTGAATTACTAATGATAAGCATAATAGTATCATGTTCTTTTGTTTACAAGTTGATGACAATAGATAAGGTTCAATTAAATTTAATTTTAAAATGCTAATAAACAGTAAAGACACTTTTCCAGTTGGGTATGTATACTTTTCTAGAGTGAAATCATGAGAAATAAATCCAGGTTCTTTCACCTACCATTTTTTTTTTTTTAACTTTGGGCATGTTTCTTAAGTCTTGTCTTACTTCCTCATCTATAAAATGGGACATTATAAAGGACAGGCATGATGTCTCACACCTGTAATACCAGCACTTTGGGAGGCTGAGGCAGGTGGATCACTTGAGGCCAGGAGTTCAAGACCAGCCTGGCCAACACAGTGAAATCCTATCTCTACTGAAAATGCAAAAATTAGCTGGGTGTGGTGGTGTGTGCCTGTAGTCCCAGCTACTCGGGAGGCTGGGGCATGAGAATGGCTTGAACCCAGGAGGTGGAGGTTGCAGTGAGCTGAGACTGTGCCACTGGACTCCAGCTTGGGTGAGAGAGGGAAACTCTGTCTCAAAAAATAAATAAAATAAAATAAAATAGAATAAAATAAAATAAATAGGGACATTACAGTACTTATGTAGAATTAAATAAGACCATATTTATAAAGCGCTTAGAGTAGTACTTAATATATAGTAGTTCTCAGTAAATATCAGCTATTATTAACTAGAGGGATTAAAATTGTTTTAATGTTTTTGTGATAAGTCAATTCAACAGGTTTTAATTGTCCTCAGATGGTCCAGTTAATCACATGGAAGGAATCTATATGCACTGAGGGAGTTTGAACACTTAGAAGTAAAAAGTCACAGAAGAGTGTATGACTAACAGAAAATAAGTGAAATAATATAATTTCTACTAAAGGGGAAAAAGGAGTAGAAGGTATAGAAAATAATGTCACTCAAGAGTAAGTCTCTTGGAACAAAAGATAAAGAAGACAGAAACAGAAAAATGATGTCTCAAATCAATTTAGAACACAGTTGCAGTTTTGGGAGTCTGTGATCTAACTTTTGAACACATTAGCAACTTAAGTTGCCTTTTAATAAGATGAAATCGTAGGTATATTAGAGTAGCCTCAGCCATCTGGTTGATTTTAATAAAGGCTTCAATTTTATTTTATCCATGTAGGATAAAATAAAATTTTATTTTATGCCTCTTTTGTCCTCTTGTGGAAATAATTACACTGAAAATAAACTGTTAAAATAACAATAAGAAATCAACTTACACTTAGCATCAAATACAGATCCAAGACTAATAACAGGCTGGTATTTTCTCACTGAGACTCTCTGCAAGACTGAAAAATATGGCCCTGTTATATCTGCCTTTGGAAAGCGTCACCAAGGAATCTAAAAAAAGCCACTGTGAGAAGTAATTTGTTGGCTTCCTGACACATCAGGCTCATTATTGGTGATCCGAGTTTCAGCCTTTGGTCTATCTGCAATTTTTGGGTAGGTCAGTAATGAAAGCTAGAAAAAAGAATGACTATGAAATCAGTCTTAGATGTTATTCACAAATTCTTTATGCCAATGTTATCGGGTGAGTGTTTTGTGTTTTCACATAGAGAAATCATAAAGCAGCCTGTCCAGGTAAATGAAGGGCAGCTTGGGTGGTCATCCCAAAACACATTTGACTATCCAAATCAGCAATGCAGCAATTAGTGCTCATAGCTCTAGACAAGTTATTATGACAGAAGAGTCTTAGAGGAGACATAAAAATTGAACAGATAGATATGAGGAAGAATTTTATATTCAAGATAAGATTTTACCAATTTTCAAAGCAAATGCTTAAAACCAAGCAGAGATAAATCAATGTACAGTAGTAATGAAAGAAAGTACCTAATTAAAAAGAGTTAAATAGATTAGTTTCTTCCCTTATGTTACAATTGTTTAAAATATGTTTTCCAAACACAAATATGTAATGATTTTATGATTTGTGAAATCAATGAGCTTTTGAAATGCTCTTGGCTTTGGCCAGAGTGCAGGGGTAAGGAAGGTGGGCAGTTCAGAAGGGCATATGCTAAAATCTTTAGGAATTAGTCCACAAAACCTCTATCAATTGGGCCTTTGTCAAAAGGGTGCAATACTACATGAGACTTGTTAGCTGACCACTGTAGCAGCTTCAGTCTGTTTCCAATTGGAAAGAAAAACATTGGTGTGCTTACAGAAAGCATTTCCCAGGTTGAAGGCACAGTCAGTCTACCACAATCTTTTCTATGTTCTTTTCTCGAATGCTCAAGACTTCTAAAAACATTTGGGTGTATACTTGGCATATTCAGAGTAATCAAATCTTACAAATATATGAAGTTTTGAGAGGTTTTAGCTACATTTCCAAACATCCATTCAGAACAGTTATCATGGACAGATGACAGATGCTATTCCTTTTTTCATTTTGTCACAGTAAATTAGGTTGAACAAGCGGACTACAGTGTTCACTTTAGTATTTTACCAGTTACATCAAGCATTTTTATGAACCTGTTGGACAGGCCTAGAAATAGTCTCAATAGTCATCTGGTACAGCTTGCTGCCTTTAGGAAGGTGGTGTTTGATTCTTTAGTGTAGGTTAAATTTTACTGACCTCATACTGATAAGCCACATTTGAACATGCTTCACTATAACATCCATTCAGCTGGGCCATGGGTCAAACATGTACATTTAATAAAAGATTAAAAAAATTCAGAGTTATCCTAACTGTAAGTACAAATGTAGACTTTGTTCTAATGGGGATTCATTATATATTTATCTGTGAAATTGTCTTCCAAAGCAATTAATTTACTAGAGGTAAAATATCTAAATAAAGAAAAGGTCTAAAGGGTTAACAAAACTGCAATTATGCCTAAACCATGTCATACTAGTACTTTTTTGAGACAGGATCTTACTCTTTTTACTCAGGCTGGAGTGTAGTGGCAGGAACATGGCTCACTGCAGCCTCAAACTCCTGGGCTCAAGTGATCCTCCAGTCTCAGCCTTCTGAGTAACTGGGACTACAGGTTCGTGTCACCATGCCCGGCTAATTTTTAAATTTTTGTAGAGACAGGGTCTTTCCATCCCAGGCTGGTCTTAAACTCCTGGGCTCAAGTGATCTGTCTTCCTCAGCCTTCCAAAGGGCTGGAATTACAGGCAGGAGTGACTGCGCCAGGCATCATACTACATTTTTAAGGTCACTATTGATAGGTCCAAAGGCAAGTAAGATTACAGATAACATAACACCATTTTTAGAACTACATGTTATATCAAGACCTTCAAGGACCTGAGACAGGAAGACAAAGACCAAAGGACTAAGATGTGTTGATGTATCCATAGCTGAAAACAGCTATCAAAAGGCAGCAGACATCTGGGAAAAAGCTTTCTTTTTCGCATGGTGGCCAGAGATACATTGGCATTGCTTCTGGAATTGGAACAAAGCCAACTTTTAATTGGTTTTAAAATCTGGAATGAAACATTTTTCCAGTCATCCATGAACTGACCTTATCCTGTAGAAGTTGAGTGAATCTTGGCTAACCATCTGCCTTGTGAATTGTTTTGTTTGGGCCCCTTATGGGACAGAAAGTACTTGTTGTGCAGTAGTTTCACATCAAGTTACAGTCCTTTGTAATGCTGCCTGAGTAGCGAATTGAGAGAGAAAAAACCATGTCCAGGGAGAAAAATCTAATGCCTTCACTAATATGCCTTGGGGCTTTATGAACCTGCAAGGCTTGGAGTTACCACCTACTTTGCTCCATACCTTAGCATGATGGCTTCCAAAAAGAAGTAAAGCTTATTATTGGAGAAGATAGACAGCTGGACAAACAGACTGCATTCATGAGGGCCAAACCAGGTATTTTAAGATAGATTTAACTTAGAATTCCACTAGATTCACTATTGTAACACCAATGCCTCACACACAGCCACATTTCCATAAATTCTGGTTTAGTAAGTGGAGACTTTTGAGATGTGCATACTATGAAAGAAGTATGGAATAAAGGATTCTTCTTAACAGTGTCCATGGATGGTGATACACTTTCTTCCTAAATCCACTCTGCCCCCACCATAGGGAACAGGAGTAAGGGAGGAAACTAAGAAGATCACTCAATAATTCCTGACTCCTAAAACAAAACAGAAAACCTATGCTAGCTGAAGAAGATAGCCTAAACTATTTTATAAATTAAAAACCTACTTTTTTAGGTTGAAAATAGTTGAAATAAACAAGCCTCATCAAGAATTTGCAGTATTTGGGTTTGAATGGCTGCCTAAGAAGCGAGACAGACAAAAAAGCAAGAAAGCCAAATTTAGCTGCTAAATAATAATAATAATAGCTTTTATATATAGACTTTTCAATTTTGTAATACTTTTAAATATTACTGGGAAATGCCAGATCTTAATTCCAGAATGCTCTATGGCATCTTCATTAGGAAGTACAATTTCAAGCTGGAACCCAGGTGAATGATGTCTCTCAGAAACCATAGCAGCTAGGGAGGTGCAGAGATGTGCTATGTATTTGAGTATTTTGGGTTGGAGGGTGGAGGACTCATATTTTAGGGTGTAGGGCACTTTGTCCAGTCTACAGTTACCAATGCATTAAGTAAACCATACTTATAATCATTCTTGAAGAATGTTAATTGATATGCATTACCAGTATCAATGTATTGCCATCTATTCCAGCTGATCCAGAGCATAACCTGGTGTCATATTGTAGAGCAAAAAGGGTTTTTTATACTCACTGAAATCAATGTTCCCCTAAATCAGGGCAACACTGGAGAACCATGTATTTCCATATAAGTTAATTGATATAAGTGGGTATTCGAGAGCCAGATTGCCTGGCTAAAATTCCAGCTCTACCATTTAGTAGCTGTATGAATTCGGCAACTAACTTAGCCTCTCTTCACCTCAAATTCTTCAACTGTAAAATGGGGATAATAAAAATATCTACCTCATAATGCTGTGGAGTCAACATCAAATGAGTCAACATTTTCAAAACACGAGTGCCTGGTCTATGATAAGTACTCCATGGATGTTAGCTTTTAATATTAATCAAATATTGCAAAACAGGAGATAGAAGAAAAGAATGTTGGTGTCATCAGTCCAGGTATCTGAGACTCTGATATTCACCTATAACACAGAAGGGCTTTCGAGCAAACCTCAGTCTTCCTTGCCATCCTCTATACCGACAACAGCAACCCGCAGACCAGATTCGAATGATGAACTCCAAACCAAAGACGACAATCATCACGAACTCCTAAAATATCAGATAAGACATATCAGAGAGAAGCATTATGAAGCAAACCACAGTAAGAAGCTCTATGGATATTTTTGGACATTTAGGCACTTTGTCTAAAGGATCTAGTTGTTAATATCTAAAGTTAAGAACATTTCCTTTCTCCAAATCAAACTAAATCTGGAGAGCATTTGAACCTCATACTGTCTGCATTTCCTATCATGGAATGCTCTTCCTTTTCAAGTCACTAATACTTTGCAAATTTGGGAGTCAGTTTCAATACTAAATGTGCAGGCTGAATAATGGATCTCTCTCGTCTGGAATTTATAGTGTAGCTGACTTTAGCTACCCAGTAACATGTGAAATATCCGAAATAAAATAGCGAATCCTGAAATATAATGGCAAGTTTTACAGAAAATAGAGCTTCATTTTGCTGCAAGGAGTGACATAATCTCTAAATCTTCGAGAGTTGTTCTCAGAGAAAAAGAAGCAAATATTTAGAAGTATACTGAATTCTTTCGTTACAGTGTCAAAATCCCCTTAAAAAACAGTAAGTTTCAAAAGTATTACAGTGTGAGACACATATCCTTTGCCAGAAATGAGACCCTGAATCCTTCTGATCTGAAGCTTGTTAATTATTATGCTGCCCTTTGGCAAGAGCTGCCTAGAAAACAACACCTGCTCCAGGAAAATGACTGAGATTATTTAGGAAGAGTTGTGAGTTAACCCTGGGGAAAGGCCAGCTAAAGTGGCTCATTAAACAGTCAGTGATAGAATGAAAAACCAAATGGAATTTGTAAAACGAAAGCATTTCTGGAGCAAGCTTAGCACGGTCATCTTGTTGTCCCTATAGGAACAAGCACTTAATTTATCAAAATTGTTTTTCATTTAAAAATAATTCCCTTTCTTGTTTTAAAGCAAGGGTTGATTCAACATTTATAATGTAGAACAATATTTATAGATTTTTATCATAATATCTTAATTGTAAAAGTAATATATTGCCTTTATTAAAACTTCCAAACATCACAGAAATAGAAAGCAGAGAAAGTAAACATTCTAACCTACTCCCCACTCTCCCATTCTACTCGCAGGATAAAAACTGTTACCAAATTTATAAAAGTGGCATTTTTGTTGCAAATTTCAGGCAAATGTCTGTTTCTTTAGTTAGAGCATGGGATGATATGCTGCACTTTTGAAAGGACTAGTAGAGCTATCATTCTATCCTTCTTTTATTTTGCACTAAGTAATCCACAAATATTTCCCATGATGGTAAATAAATATCCAATATCATCACTGCTTACTCACCGTTATTCAAAACTACTTATAGGATAAACCTTCAAAGATGACTTTATGCAGATAACCAAAACGAGGGTCAACATACACTCATTAATAATCCGAAGGTTTTGTCTGGTTTTGGCTTTGTTTTGGTTTTGAATGTATATCTGGCTAGTTGAGTCTGTTCCTTTATTAAGGTATATAAAGTGCCAGATCATTTGTTGTTAATCCAGCACATCTTTCCAAATACAGAAAACATACTCAAGCCCAAAATGCCCATGTAGTTGTGCCTGTGCCCAACTTAGGTTAAATGGCAGATCCACTTTTTAATCCCTGCCCCTAATTCCTACTTATGCCAAGACATTTGGAATGCCAGTTGTGAGTACTCATATTATAAGGGATCCCAAGAAAATCCCAAATGTGGCCTGTGTCCCTGAACACTACTGTGTAGTAATTTTTGTTTTTCATGCAAACAGATGACACCAGTATGTCCACTGTTCTTAACAAATGACAGATGCCCATTGTTCTTAGGTATGTCAAGGTCACTGCACTATTCCTATGTTGCAGTAAGACAGGATAAATTACATTTACAAGTTCTTTATTCAAGCCCTATTGTTCAGAAATATTGTTTGCTGCTTTTTTTTTTTTTAAGGAGGGAGGGAAAAATGACAGGAGAGTCTCAAAATTCATAAAGCGAAACTAATAGGGTTGAAAGGAAAAATAGACAAATGTTAAGTCGTATTTGGGGACTTCATTAACACACCTTATCCTTGCTCAGAACTATGGGCATAGAACTACTAGAAAGAAATTTAACAAGTATGTGAACTATCTGAACTACACATTCAACCTACAGGATCTGACGGATATGAGACATTTCACCTAACATCAGCAGAATACACATTTTTAAAAAGCATCTATGCACATTTATTAAGATAGATTATGTTCTGGGTCATAAACAAATTTCAACAAGTTTAAAAGAATAAAATCAGAATGTGTTCTCAAGCCACAATGGAATAAAACTAGAAATCAATAACAGAAAGACAAGCAAATCTCTAAACACGTGGAAATTAAACAATATTCTTCTCAGTAATCCATTGGTCAAAGAGAAAGTCTCAAAAAATTAAAAAAATACATTGAACTGAATGAAAATAAAAAATGACATAACAAAATATGTAGGATGCAGTAAAAGCAGTGCTGAGAAGAAAATTTATAGCACTAAATGCTTACATTATAGATGAAGAAAGGTCTCATATTAATAATCTTAGTTCCTACCTCAAGAAATTGGAAAAAGAACGGTAAAATAAACCCAAAGGAAGAAGACAGAAGGAAATAATATAGAAAAGAGCATAAATTAATGAAACTGAAAACAGGAAAACAATATGGAAAATCCATGTAACAAAAAAGTAGTTCCTTGAGAAAATCAACAAAGTTGATAAATCTCTTTCTTGAAAGCTGACAAAAAATCCCCAATGTCAGGAATGTAATAGGGGATATCACTACAGATTCTACAGCCACTGAAAAAATGAAGGAGTACTATGAGTAACTTTATGCACATACACTTGATAACTTAGGAGAAATGGACCAAATACTGTAAAACTACAAGCTACCAAAACTCAACAAAGAAGAAATAGACAATCTGGGTAGCCCTATAACCTCTAAAGCAATTGAATTGATAGTTAAAATCTCCCCAAACAGAAATGTCCAGGCCAAATGGTTTCACTGGAAAAATCAACCAGACATTTAAATAAGAATATATCATTTTCACACAATTTCTCCCGGAAAATAGAGGAGAAAAAACTTTCTTAATCTTTTTATGAAGTCAGTATTACCCTGACACCAAAACCAGACAAAGACAATAAAACGAAGCAAAACAAAAACTACATACCAATATATATCATAAACTTAGACACAAAAATCCTCAACAAAATATTAGCAAATATTTTTGCTAGTCAGTCAGTCAATATATAGGCAAGTAGGATTTATTCCAGGTATGCAAGGCTAGCTCAATGGTTAAACTCAATCAATATAATGCATTATACAATAAAGCTAAAGAAAAAAATATAACCATATAAATTGATGAAGAAATAGCATTTGACAAAATCCAGCACCCATTTATGATTAAAAAAACTCTCAGCAACTTAGGAAAAGAGGTTTAACAGTTTAATTAGATAAATAGCATTTACAACAAACCTAACATCATACTTAATAGTGAAAGACTGAATGCTTTTCCCTAATATTAAGAACAACCAAGATGTATATTTTCATCACTCTTATTCAACATAGTATTGTAAGTTATATTAATAGTTGCTGCAATAAACCAAATAAAAGAAAAAAAAAGGCGTGCAGTTTGGAAAGGTAAACATAAAATGGTCTCCTCTATTTACAAATGACATGACTGTCTACAGAAAAATCCAAAGGAATCTACAAAGACACCCTTGAAACGAGTGAGTTCACTAAGGCTGCACGATATATGATCAATGTAAAAAATGAATCATTTCTTTATACTAACAATGATCATATGGAAATGAAAATTAGAAACAATATTATTTATAATAATTCCAAATAAAAATAAAACTTAAATATCCACTTAGAAAAACACACACAGTTTATGTGCATTGAGATTACAAAATGCAGATAAAAGAAATCAGAGAAGACCTAAATAAGTGAGGAGAAATACCGTGTTTATGAATTGGAAGACTCAACATAGTAAAGATGTCAATTCTTCCCAAATTGATCTACAGGTCTAATAAAATTCCTGTCAAAATCTCAGCAATTTTTTTTTGGGGGGGTAGATACAAACTTATTTTAAAATTTATATGGAAATGCACAGGACCTGGAATAACTAAAGCAATGCTGTCAAAGAAGAATAAAACAAGATCAATCACTTTACCTGATATTAACGCCTACTATTATAGCTCCAGTAATCAAGACTGTGGATTGGTGGAGGGATAGACATATAGAACATATAGACATATAGAACAGTGAACAGAATGGAGAATTCAGAACTAGACCCACACAAATATGCTCAATTGATTTGTTTTAAAGGTGAAAAAGCATTTCAATGGAGGAAGAAGAGCCCTCAACAAGTGATGCTGGAAAAATTGAACATCTATAGGCAAAAAAGTGGACCTTAATCTATACTTCCTATCTTATGAAAATCACTTAAAAATGGACCATGGATTTAAAAATTAAACATAAAATAATAAAACTTGTAGTAAAAAAAAATGGAGACGGCTGGGGGCGGTGGCTCACGCCTGTAATCCCAGCACTTTGGGAGGCCGAGGCGGGCGGATCACGAGGTCAGGAAATCGAGACCATCCTGGCCAACACGGTGAAACTCCGTCTGTACTAAAAATACAAAAAATTAGCCAGGCGCGGTGGTGGGCGCCTGTAGTCCCAGCTATTCGGGAGGCTGAGGCAGGAGAATGGCGTGAACCCGGGAGGCGGAGCTTGCAGTGAGATTGCACCACTGCACTCCAGCCTGGGCGACAGAGTGAGACTCCGCCTCAAAAAAAAAAAAAAAAAAAAAAAATAAATAAATAAATTGGAGACATTTTTGGGATTTGGACTAAGCAAAGAGTTCTTAGTCTTGACATCAAAAGCAGAAGTTATAAAAGGAAAAAATGAGAAATCGGATTCCATCAAAAGTAAAAACTTACTCCATGAGAGCCCAGGGACTAAGGATGAAAAGACAAGCCATAGACTGGGAGAAAATGTTTGTAAACCACATATCTGACAAAGGACTAATATCTAAAATATACTTAAAACTCAACAGTAAAAAACCAAAACCTCAATTAGAAAATTGGCAAAGATATAAATAGGATATTCATAAAAGAGGACATACATAAAAGAGGTTACATATATGGCAAAGAAGCACATGAAAAGATATTTGACATAATTAGCCATGAGAAAAATGCAAATTAGATTACAATATATCACTACACAGCAAGCAGAATGTATAAAATAAAAAATAGTGGCAAAAAATAGTGACAATACAAAATGCTAGGGAGGATGCAGAGAAGCTGGCCCATTCAAACACTGCTGATGGGAATGTGAAACAGTATAGTCCCTCTGAGCATGGTAGTTTCTTATAAAATTGGACATATTGTTACCATATGACTCAGCAATTGTACTCTTGGGCATTCATGTCAGAGACGTGAAAACTTATGTTTGTACAAAAACCTGTACGTGAATGTTCACAGCAGAATTATTCATAATGACCAGACCCCCAAAACAGCACAGATATCCTTCACCATGAGAATGGTTTAACAAGCTCTGTTGCCTCCATACCATGGAATGCTACCCAATAATAAAAATGAATCAACTATTGATACACAGAGTAACATAAATGAATTGCCAGGGAATTATGTTGAGCACAAAAAAAGCCAGTCTTGAAAAGTTATACACTGTATTATTCCATTTATATAACATTTTTAAAATAAAAACATTTCAGATATGGAGAACAGATTAGTGGTTGCTGGCGTCAGGCTGGGGAAGGGAAGAGGTGTGCAAGTGTGAAGGAGAAGGTGGATGTGATTAGAAAGGGGCAACTTGAGAGATCCTCATTACAATGGAATTGTCCAATATCTTGACTGTTGTGTTAGATATACTAATCTCTGCATGTGATAAAACTGTACAGAGCTAATACTGCCCCCTGACCACAAATGTATTCAAGTAAAACTGGAGAAATCTGAATGAGATTTGTGAGCTGTATCAATATTATTATCCTGGTTGTGATATTATACTATAGTTTTACAAAATGTTACCTTTTTGGGAAATTGGGTAAAGTATACACAGGATATGTCTACTATATCTTACAACGGCATGTGAATCTACAATTATCTCAATAACAATTTACATTAAAAAAAGCCATTACCAGCAATCTAGACAATGGGATAGATTCATAAGAGGAAATGTGTTCTTCTCCAAATCCAGATGCTGGGTCTGATCTCACTGTGTTTTGTTTAGAGGTACTCTTTAAATCGCCCTTTGGATGGGGTCTCACTGTTTTATTTTCATATCAGTTGAAAATATAAAAATTTGTTACATTCAGTTGAGATTATTTAAATTAGGGCTGGTTCTTCTGACCCTTGCTGGGTAAGCCATGAGACAAGTTCTGGTGCCTTTGCCACTGTACCTCAGGATAAAGCAGTTCATTTTCTCTTGCTTGGTTTTAGTTGAAATAAAATACTCGCTGTTTACTGAAATGGTAGCTAAAGAGATTAGTGAATAATATTCAGAATATTTGACTTATCTGGAGGAAAGCTGTAGTGGAAATTTGATGTTATTAACAATGGTCCTGTCCTTCCTTATTGAAGCCCCTAGAAGCTTGACTTTGATAGCTCTTTACAAAAGCAAAGGCAATCAATGTTTATTATTTTTATCACTTACCTTGCAGGAGTTACAGTGTTTCCTCATTTGTCCTCATACAATTTTGGTAAAATGTAGAAGACCTTTCTTATTTTTCTTAAATGATAGGGAAATTAAGAAGCCTAAGAGGCAGTGGTGGCTGGGCGCGGTGGCTCACGCTTGTAATCCCAGCACTTTGGGAGGCCAAGGCGGGCGGATCATGAGGTTAGGAGATCGAGACCATCCTGGCTAACACAGTGAAACCCCATCTCTACTAAAAATACAAAAAATTAGCCGGGCATGGTGGCGGGCTCCTGTAGTCCCAGGTACTCGGGAGGCTGAGGCAGGAGAATGACGTGAACCCAGGAGGTGGAGCTTGCAGTGAGCCGAGATCTCACTGCTGCGCTCCAGCCTGGGCAACAGAGCGAGACTCTGTTAAAAAAAAAAAATAAAAAAAAAAAAAAAAAGGCAGTGGTAGAGCTAGTCCTGAATTTTATCTACAATATGTTTTGAGAATACCAATCCATATTAACCCTCTTTTCCAGACATTAAAGAAGCCTCTTCATATGTCATACCTGAGAACTGTGATTCAATTTAATTGATATATAGAACTCTGCTGTACCATTTGAGGTTTAAATTATGTTCTTGCAGTTATTTTGTTTTTAGCTACTTAAAATTGTTTTAGGCAGATTGATTTTTTGGGTACAAATTCACAATGCTTAAAAACTCATGTTCCAGTTGTTTTCTCATTAATTAACAGCACTGTTCATTAAAACACAGTGACCTTTGTCTAATCTACAAGCTGTCTTCTGTGACCATTAGTTTTTTTCTGGTTTTATGCCATCAAATAGCATTTTCGTGAAGATGAAATGCCGACATTATAAACCCTGTGACATTTGCACCAATTCTTGAAGAGCTGTGGCTAATTAGACATACATAATTAGAACTATTGCTTTTATTCAGAATATCAACATAATCAATTCCCAGCTATTTTTGTTCCTTTTTGTGTGTGTGCATATACTTAAAGTAACATAGGGCTAGCAGATCAGCATGCCTCTTTACATAATCCCTGCAGGGAAAGAATTTGTGACGTAAACTGCATCGTAAAATGCAAAAAAAGAAGGCATCAGTCAGAAGGGTTGCAGTTATAATTCTATGTAATGTGGAAAATTCTACTAGTATAACACATATTAGGGGAATGAAATTAAGATCCAGCGACGGCTCCAAACTTAAATCAAAATGTGGAAATATACAAAAGTAAATTATCTTCCGGAATTTTGTCTCTTTGGAGAGCAGAAAAATATCCTAGAAACATGCTTACTAGCCATAACTTACAGAATATCACATACCATCATCAATCTAGCTAGCTTTCAAACTTCTCCTTACTTTTTGGGAAGGTATATTAGTGTATTGGAAGAGAATTTGAGGGAATGAATGTTTTTTACCAAAGGGACTAATTTGACCTGGAGTTGAGGACACATGGATATTTACAGAATTATTGCTGCACAGAGGTGGTTGTGAGAGCATGACAGAACTTCACTAAGTTGGCTAGTAGACACTTCGTGGGGTGGGTATGGGGAGAAGAGGGTCATAGAGGTAGGAGTGGGGTGGAGATAGGGGAAATTAGATTAAGGTGTGAAGGGGTATGGATGCTTCCTGCCTTGGAGAAAAATGACTGAGGTTGTTTTGACAGACTGTCACTGCAGCTAGCCTCATTGATTGGAAGTCTTAGGAAGATATAGATGAATCTGAGTAGCTCCAGCAAAATCTAGTGTCTTAGTAGGTCTTCCCCCTTGGGATTAGTTGATTCCTGAATTTTCTTTATAAATGATTTATCCATTCAAGTTTTTCACACCTGTTAATATATAAATCTGCTCCTGAAAAGTAATTCATTTAACCATACCTAAATAACAACGTTCATTTATCCCAGAGGTTCTTCAGAGGATCATAGGGAGGGCAATAGTTTGAAAATGCTCCATTTCAAATGACTGATTGACACTTTGTTACTAAGGAAGGATCAAGGCTGGTTTTTATCAGGTATTGAGGACATGAGTTGAGACCATGTGGGCTGGAGGCAGGAAGTGGATGCCCCCTTCTTGGGGAAAAGAGTTGGGAACAGCAGGACATTCCTGGTTTACCCCTAGCTGCCTACCTGGAGTGGCCCTATGCATCCCAGTTACTAGTTGGGATGCCATGATGAGAGGACTTTTGTCCTCTCTTGTAGTGATTTTAGATTCTTAGGGATGGGTTGGCTCTTAGCAGCTATAATGCCTGCCTAGCATGAGTAGCCACCCAGATGGTCCCTTCTGTGTTTACGTTTTATGTTCTGTAAGTCACATCTGCATCAGGGCACAAGATGTCTTAGGCTTTCCCCTTTACCTGCCACAGGTGAAGTCTGCCCATGGGGCCAAGCTGAAGTGGTGCCCTTTGTGGAGGGGCCTCGCTGAGGTTTTTTTGGTTGTCCATCCTCCCCCATCCGAAACCTATTTATACCTTAATTGGTTTGAGGTTTCTATTTGGGCGTGTCTGTATGCCCAAATGATTTATGTCTGAATCATAAACACCAAGCTGGAAACATTGAAAATGAGGCCGGGCGCGGTGGCTCAAGCCTGTAATCCCAGCACTTTGGGAGGCCGAGGCGGGTGGATCACAAGGTCAGGAGATCGAGACCATCCTGGCTAACATGGTGAAACCCCGTCTCTACTAAAAATACAAAAAACTAGCCGGGCGTGGTGGCGGGCGCCTGTAGTCCCAGCTACTCGGAGGCTGAGGCAGGAGAATGGCGTGAACCTGGGAGGCGGAGCTTGCAGTAAGCCGAGATCATGCCACTGCACTCCAGCCTGGGTGACACAGCGCGAGACTCCGTCTCAAAAAAAAAAAAAAAAAAAAAAGAAAATGGCTTGCTGCACCTTGAACTGGACCCAGATACCTATTCTGTTATGATTTTGTAAAATAATCGCAAATTAACCAATTCAACTTAGAATCAAAGCTGAATGTCCTGAATCAGATCAAAATGGAAACATCAAAAGAGTCTCCAAAATGAATGAAATCAAACCAAGTTTTCATTTGATTCAAATTGCTAATTTGTCTACTTCTCACTAATCTAGAGGCTTTTCTTCCTCTTAAGAACTACATGAGGCCGGGAGCAGTGGTTCACGCCCGTAATCTCAGCAGTTTGGGAGACCGAGGTGAGCGGATCACCTGAGGTCAGGAGTTCGAGATCAGTCTGGTTAACATGGTGAAATCTGGTCTCTACTAAAAATACAAAAATTAACCAGGCATGGTGACAGGCGCCTGTAATCCCAGCTACTCAGGAGGCTGAGGCAGAAGAATCACTTGAACCGGGGAGGTGGAGGTTGCAGTGAGCCGAGATCAAAATTAAAATTTAAGATACACAAATTTAAATAAAATTCCTTAAAACAAACAAGTATTTCTATTTAGAGAGCTATCCTGACCTTGAGAAATAACTACATGTCAGCCAAGTTGACTATAAAGCAAATCTTATCTTCTCATATTGGTGATATTTGTCCTGTGAATTGAAGTGGACCCTTGTGTCAAGAGAAGAGATAGTACGGCTTCCGTGCTACTGAGAGTGAGAGGCAGGTCAGGGCTGGGCATGTTCTTAGAGAACTCTCAGAATTTTTACCTTTTCTTACTGAGGAATTATGTCTCCGTTCTTACAGCTGCCCTTCTTTGGACCAAAGGAATTGCTCTTACACTGGGAGATCCCTTGATTTCCAGAAAATCTGCTTCTTCCTTCTTCCTTGAGGGTATTTACAGAGTTTAGCATAACTAACTGCTCTACAATGTTGACTTTATTCCTCGATATTCTGCTTTTCATGAATTCGTTTTATAAATGTCTACTGAATACCATAAACATGCAGGATATAAAGATCAGCAATGTGTTCTGTCACCCTCGAGGAGTTTATAATCTATTGGGGAAGATAAGCCACACGACTAGACAACTCACAAAACCATGTGCCAGAAGTTCTGCTGAGTGGTGGTTTCTAGAGAACTGCTTTACCCATTATCATAGCTCCTCTTCCGAGAGCAGGCCCTAGCCAAATGTTTGTCGAAGTTTCCTTCAGTTCAAGGCTTCAGGCTCAGCAAAACCCAATTAGCATACTGTTTCATTAATCTATTAAAATCAAAATTCTCAAAAAGAACTAGCTGGAGGTGGAAACATGAGAATAAGTTAATTGGCCTATGATTTTCATTTCTGACCTGTCTATTCAGCTTTATGACACTAATTACAATGAGAGGGCGAATGGCTTCTTACTGCAAGACGTCTTAGTGACAGTGTGGGCTTATTTTGATTAATGTAAGCTGGAGAACAGTAACTACTTAATTTCACTCCTATGGTTTATACCACTGAATGATTATATTTTCATTTGTTGTTACCCGATATCTCTTCTCTTTTTACATTTTACTAGCCTGAAAGGATTTTTCACTAATGGTTACACCATAGTTCTTAAGACAAGCTGCTGGGGGAAAGAAAGTGAGAGACAGGTTATCCCTTTTATTTGAGCATATGTTAGGCAGAATCTCCAAATGTCTTAGTTCTTGGAGAAAACGGAACTTCAGGGTGGAGCCAGGTGGCTCCTGAAGGCTCAGCAGAAGTGGTCAGTGTGTTTTATTTACTCAGTAACTAAGAAAGCAAAGGCTGTGTTGATGAAGGGGTAGAACTCAGAAAAGCTCAACGGTTGAGCTGTCAGTGGGGAAGACATTCTGCTTGTTGGTAGAATGTGAAAAACCTGGAAGAAATGGAAACCTTTGGGATCATGGCTTTCAGAGGAGAAAAGGCTATCGGCAGGGTAGTGTTGGAGTCCTATAGAAATCAGATACAATCTTGCTTTCTTTCCATGCCCCTAGGTTTCTTGTGGACCGACATGTGCCACTGGGAGAAATCTCCCTGCCTCCTCAGGTCATTTGGCCAATTTCCTTCTAGACTTCCTAGCAAAACAGAAAACATTTTGAATCAAAACCTAGTCTTGCCTTCCTCCTCTTCTATATATGATGATTATTTTCCTTTATAAGCACCAAAGTGCATTTTATTACCTAAGATTATTTATTTTTCCAATGACCAAAGTATATATTATTGGTGTAAATGTACTTGGTGGCAATATGAATAATATCCTTTGGTGAGCTTTGAGAGGTAGGAAAACACACCTTTCTGTGCATATTGCATGCACACTAATATGCTCACTTGATTTCAGAACTTGATATTGAATCTCAGTCAGTTAGGCTCATGCAAAAGGACAGGAAACGCAAAAATCTCAGAATAAAAACTGACAGGAGGCCCTATTAACAGAACATATCACCACAAATAGAAACCGCATATTAGCTCTCAGTGCAATTTCTAATAAACATAAAGAAGTTAACTATCCTCAAAGTATATAAATCAATGGTATTGTAACAATATTCCATTAATCACACTTTCAAAATTAAGGAAAATGTAAAGTTTTCTGCCGCTTTGAACAACTAGATCACAAAGAAAAATCAAATATATGCAGGATCTTTTATTTTAATAATTTCAATTTTATTAACCATGTGAATCTTCACAGTGTATTCTTCATGAAATCTGTCATGATTCTGATGATTCTGGGCTATTTATTTATATCTCTAATTGTTTCCAGTCATCCATCAAAATCATTCAAGACCATTCATGCCATAAATCAAGTATACTCTTAAATTGAGTAAGATGAAGGGCCTGATCAGAGATAATCTGGAACTAATTTAATGAGCTCTTCTGCTTGTTGTTCATTTGAACCATTAAACAATAGATTAAGAATCAATGTTTCTATACTGGCTTAAAAAAAACTGAGTTGAGGATAAAAACAAGAGAACTACCTGGGCAATTTCCAAGTGTTTTAGAATGCATTTTTTTAATGCTCCCTAAGCATAACACATAGCACATGGCAAATATTTAGCAGTTAGATTTAATGGTGAATTATCCTGACAGCTGAATCTAGGAATTCATGGGAGCATCCTTTGTTTCTATCATAATCTGTTTCTCTGTTGTGTTATTTACCAAGCTACATTCTGATTCCCGTTTGTTTTTCAAAAGTTTCCCTGCTGGAGAGAAAATGCCGTGCATGCTAAGTGTAGCCTTTATCTCTGATAGAGATGACTCCTACTCTACATAAGCCATCACTCTTATTTGCTCACAGTAGTGTTTGGAATATTATTGCTGTCATACACCTCTGCTCACATCATCAATATATCTTAATTAATACATCACTGCCTGCTTGCCACCCATTATGCACACACACTTGCCAAACAACCTCTAATGGGTGATGGCCTCCATCCACAGCAGGATGAATTGCCATTGCTTGAATTGATTTGGAAAATCACTTAGTATAGGAGGAAACTGATCTGCCACAGTAACTTGAAACCCTCCTCTACTCTTCTGCTCCTTTATTTGGTTGTAGACTTATTCCTACCTGGCAACATGACACTTGATTTGGAGACCATGGTAGCAGTTTAATGATATATGAGAGGACTGATTCACAATTTTAACTAATAAAGCATCCTGTACACAACTAGTGACCAAAGCCATGGAAATATAGACCCATATATTGAATTTACAGGACATTAACAAGAAATAAGCTCTGGGCAAAAATAAGTGTCTGTTCAGAACTAAGAGTCTGCCCAGAAAAGAACGCATTGGAGAGAGAAAGTGCACTTCTTACTATTTCCTAAGCAGCATGGGATGCCTGAATAGATGTAAAGTGATACAGCAGTGTCAAGTTGACCTTTTGAAAATCTAGACAAAAGAAGTCCTGGAGCAAGGTGCACAGGAAGCAAATTTACAGCCTGGCTCAGAGTGAATGGGGTGGCTGGGCTGAAGGAAAAAGGAACAAGGAACCCACAGCAGTGGATTCTCCTCTTGAAAAAAGGAGAACTCTGAAAAATTTCCTAAGCTGAAAGGGAAACAACTCTTGCCTCTCTCTTGTTTGCATCCCCTTTTTTGTCCTTGCTTACATTCCAGGCCAGCCATGAAGCCTCGAGGGAGGAAATGCTCTCACGCCTCCCTACAGGACTGTCTTGTCATGGTGGAAGCCCCAAGCATCTCTCTGCAGTGTGGGAGCTGGGGAGACTCTGCTGCTCCATATTTTGGCAAGCAGGGAATAGAACTGTATTAAAGCAAGCATTTTTCCCCCATAATAAAGTTTCTAAAGTCACCGAAAGTACAGTGTCCCCCAGCCCCATATCTTGGCAGGCAGGGAATAGAATTGTATTAAGGCAAGAATTTTTTTCCCCCATAATAAAGAGTATCTAGAGTCACTGAAAGTACAGTATTCAAAGACTAGTTTATATATCCAAGATTGGTATCTCATCAGAGACTATAAATTGTTTACACTGTTGAAAATTCCCATTTTTACAACTTCTTCTGTTTTATTACGCTACTTGTTTGCATAGTAAATACGGATTCAATGGAATCTTATCTTCTTCCATAACACTAATACACTTCATCACTTCCATTCAGACTCCATTAATTCAGAATTTGTGATTATACCACTAGAGTTTGGGTGATGATTATTTTTGTATCATTTATTTAAAGAGGATTTACTAGGCAAATTCAGAACAGAAATGAGAGGACAAGGGGGAAGATTTAGCATATTTAAGAGGAAACACTTTTCAAGACCCTTAATAGCACTTATTTGCATTTAAACAATTAATGGAATAATTAAAATCAAGCCATCTCATTAATTAAAGAAAACCCAGCAGGATCTTTATTTGGCAACAGTTTGTTAGCAGAGATTCCCTAAGTATTGACTCAAAGGAAAATTGATAGGAGATATGCCTCCTCCCAAATGCTAATTACCCCCTTTCAATCATCTTAAATGTTTCCCAAACATTGAAGTAATCATTCCAATAAGCTACAGCTAGTTGTACAAATTAGTATGCAAATATGTGTCAGTCTGTCCCACAGGTAAGCTCCAGTTTCCTGCAATCTGTGGAGGCAGCCCTTAGCCTAGCAAAGCATGGCAAGCTGGAACAGAAGGAAGGGTCTACTGCTGATCCAAGGGGTTTGAGATTCATTTCCACAGCCCTATCTTCACTAGTTCCTTGATCTGTATTTGCATATTCTGTTTTGATCCTTTTCATACTTCCACTAAAAGGTAGACCTATCCCAGTAGATAAGGCCTACTTGTCTCTTTCTCCTTGATACTGGCTTCTAAATAACTAATAAGCTACAAGTTTTGGGGAAGCAAAGGGCCAGCACAGTGATTTCACTGGGTCAATGTCAAACACTGGGATCATTAATTTGATCAGAGTGGGACACTCAGGACCAAGTGCAGAAAAACTGGTTTCCACTGTATCTCATTCATTCATTTAGCAGAGCCCAGGGGATAGAAGCATGGAGGGGCTCTGCCACTTCTGGAATGTGTACAATTTAACTTAACCTCTCTGTGCCTCAGTTTTTTTTCTATAAAATTAGAATGAAAAATCCATTCTTAACAGGGTTGTTACCAGACTTTAAATGAATAAGTATTTTTACAGTGCTTAGAACAGTACCCGATACATAGAAATCACTTTAACTCTGTTAAACAAAATAAGTCCACTCATTAAATATTTGCTGAGTGCTTACTATGAGCCAGGTGCTCTTCTAAATGCTGGGATACAGAAGTGGACAGAGTAAACATATCTGTGTCCACTTGATGTTTCTAGTGGAGGCAAGCAGATAACATAATGAACAAGTACACTGGAATACAGAAAGATAGAGCATTGGAAGATAACTGCTATAGAGAGTGATAAAAGAGGATGAAGGTGCTTGGAAGAGCTGGAAGTTTTCCAGCTTTAAATAGGAGCAGGGTAGGCCTTTTGGAGCAAATTCAAAGTTAATAAGGGAGCCAAGCAGATATCTGATGAAAGAAGTTTCAAGACAGAAGGATCAGTTGGTGCAAAAACTCTGAGTGTGAATGAGGAACAAGAAGACTGGGGTGGCTGAAGTAGACTGGGTAAAAGGAGAGGGACAGGAGGTGAGGCTATCTGGGAATGGCTGACTAGACTGTGTCCCTACAGAGTTTTTAGGTCACTGTAAGAACTTTGGCTTTTACTCTGCAAGAAAAGGGGAGTACACTGCAGGACAAAGGCCTTGGGCAGAAGTTTGGATTTGTGCTCTGACCACAGCTGCTCTCATCCCTCACCAGGTTTTGGTAGATACAGAAGATCCCTCTGAAAGGAATGGGCACCTGGAGATGATCCGAGGATCAGGGCATGGAAACTGGGACAAGATTCATAAGTATGTCTATTCTAGGCAAGGGAATAGGAATGAGAATCTAAGCTAAGAACAAGGCATTCCCTGATGCGTGCTAAAAGCAGAAGCTTGAAAATATAAATATCATATCCTCATTAGATGATTTTTCATAATTATGAGAACCTTTAAGTGAATACTATTCTGCTCACTGCCAAGTGCCAACCCACAGCTACTCAGCCCTGGTCCTCAATGTGGCCATGAACGGACAAGTTTCCAAGAATGTCTTTGAGGAGATGAGAAACAATGTGATATTTGGTATTGTTTACTGGCAATAAAGGAAAGAAAAACAGCAGATATGGGAAGAACTATCTTATACTTGATTTTTATATACTTTCCAAAATACATTTAAATGGGAATTCAGAACACTTGATTTTTTTTGAGATAGAGTTTTGCTCTTGTTGCCCAGGCTGGAGTGCAGTGGGGTAATCTCGGCTCACTGCAACCTCTGCCTCCTGGCTCAAGTGATCCTCCTGCCTCAGCTTCCCGAGTAGCTGGGATTACAGGTGCGTGCCACCATGCCCAGCTAATTTTTTTGTATTTTAATAGAGATGGGTTTTCGTCATGTTGGGCACGCTGTTCTCGAACTCCTGACTTCAGGTGGTCGGCCCACCTCAGTCTCCCAAAGTTCTGGGATTACAGGCATGAGCTACCGTGCCCGGCTGAAATGTTTTTATTTTTAAGTTTGTAGAATGCTTGCTTATCTTGTTCAACTGCTCAATTTCTTCTGCTGGAAAATCTACAGTATCAATTATGTTGCCACAGTTTTGGTAAAATTGCCATCCTTTCCTCCAATTTTGACAAATGTCTGGCTCAGATGTCTTTGGAATATGACAATAGACAGAATTAGATCACTTTTCACTTTTTCTGGCATGTAAGCCAAAGCTGGGGAGAAGAGACTTTGAATTTATCTTATCTTCTGACTTTAGCACTGCGTGTAAAGGAGTGGCCATAAAGTGAGAATATTACTAAGGAAGTTAGGGACATAATAGTTCTATCTTTCCCTGGCTCTCAATCAAATGTTGAGTGTTCAAAATATTAAGAAAAGCATATGGCTTATAATTGATACTATTACTTAACTGAAATCTTTGAGTATTGAGGAGAGACACTGTGCTGGCAGGAAGGTGGGCAGTGGGATGACTATTGTCATGCAGAATGCACTAAACATTTATAGGCTAGGCCTTGATTCATACCAGTCGAATGTCGTTATTTGCTTTGGTCACATTTTGTCTGTTGGAAAGAGAATCTCCTTGAATAATGTTTTTGTTCATCTGAAATGTCAGTCTTATAAAAAGCTGCTAGTCACTATAGTGGTTAGAAATTTCCATCTTATAATTAAAAAAAAAGTTGTTGGCAGTTGAAAGAAACATAAAACTGAATTATGACTCTGGCTAGAGTCAAGTTATGTTAAGATTTTATTTCATTACTCTATATTTCTGAATATTACTGAGTCAAGAGAAAGAGTAATCCCTAATTTCAGATGAATTTTTTTTCTTGGAGATTTTCCCAAGTAATTAATTTTTCTCTTTTGCTTTCCTGCCCTCATCTGCTGCAAACCCCAAACTTTGAGATCTACCTGTCTATCTATCTATTTCCTATCTATCTATCTATCTATCTATCTATCTATCTATCTATCTATCATCTCTGTTGATGGCATATCAAGGGAGGTTCAGATATGTGGGTAAGCTAAGGTTATTTTTTTCGTTTAATTACCTTGTCCTTTGAAATCATTCTGTCCTAATGATGCAGGTGCTTGTGCCAGTGGTTGAACTCCTATATTGATATTTGCTGCTCAGGTATTTGGCCAGGATTATTTAAGCCAGAGGCTGAAGGGTAAAGACTGACTGCTTACATAAGCTATTACATAATAGCTTAGGTGAGTGGTTGTCAAGAGCAAGCCATTCCCTTTGATGTGTTAGGAGGCAATTTTGATTGATCCAGTAACTATTGGAAAGAGAATTGACATTTGGGGATGATGCTAGTTTCCTGCAAACAATGATATTTATGTAGATAAAAAAAAACTAAACCTTCCCAGGTGCTCCATTTCTTGGAGAATTCCATCCGTTTGTCCTTCAGGAAAATTGTCAGTAGCAGGTGATTGCAATTACGCTAAAGATTTCTGTTTTTTTATCCTAGATAAAAAATGGTTTAAGAATGGTTCCCAGTGAGCTCTTTAAAAAAATTGATTTCAATGAGTCCTCAATGCAATGTTAATCCATAGCTCTTTCAAAGGAAGAAGACTCCATCCCCAATTTTGCTTCTGTCATCCAGGACTGCCAGGACTTTGGATGAAGACTGCTGTAAGCTAATACCCTAACCAGTTAAATGCTAGCATTGAAAACGATGCAGTTGTTAAGCCATGTCTTGGGAAGGCACCTGATGAAATGCCTCAAGTCTAAATTTTAACAGAAGCACTGCTTTAAATGAAGGTTCCTAGGGGCTTAATACAAAAATGAAAAGTGTTAATATTGGGTCTGTTTTCAGAGTGTTTTCCTCATCATAATGGTGGCTACTCTTTCCTTATCCATTTTTTTTTCACTCTCCACCTCACAAGGTCCCTTCATTTTCCCTATGTAGCCATGATCTCCAAATCCAGACTCCCTCATCTCCTGGACTATAGGTAAATATTTCCAACACCTTCTGATGGTCCCCAAATGAATCAAATGTAATATATTTAAAACCAGCCTATCTCTCCTCTGAAATTGTTGAGCACCGTGTGTTCTTAGTCTCAGCTGATGTCATCACTATCTGACCATGCCCCAAAATCAGAAAGTGCAGAAATCCTCACCTCCAGTCTCTCACCTCAAACACCACCCCTTGATGGCTTAGCCTCAGAAATGTTCTATGAATTCAGTTTTTCTTCTCCATCTTTTCTGCCTCTATTTTGGTCCTGATGCTCATTATGTAGCTTTTGGGCAATGTAGCAGCTTCCATTCCTTCCTGCCCTCCACTATTCCTTCTCCATTCCAATTATTCCTCAAGACATAGTCAGAATTATCTTTCTCAAAACCAAATTTGATCAGGTTATTGTGCTACTTAAGGACCTCCTTTCAGTTTCCAATCACTTACAGCATAAAATTCAAATGACTGTACTCAGAAGAGTAGGTTCTTCTCGGTTTCTATCTTCCTTTGAGCTTCTGTTCATCTACCTGACCCCCATAAAATCTAGCCAGACTGACCAAGACCTTTGTGATGCTAGAACCACCTCAAATGTCTCCATCTATGGAAGCTTCCTTCAATTGCCAGTGGAAATGAGTCCCTTCCTCTCTTGTAACCAATTAGGCTCCCATTCTACTTACTTTAGGTCCTCTCATTTAAGCGTGAATGAGGTTAGGAATGAGCTAGGACACTGAACTTAGAACCAGTGGGCACTCAAGAAATGCTTGGTTAATGCATTTTTTTTTTTTTTTTTCAGAGACAGATACTCATTCTATCACCCAGGGTGGCGTGCAGTGGCATGATCATAGCTCACTGCAGCCTTGAACTCCTGGGCTCAAGCAGTCCTCCCACTTTAGCCTTCTGAGTAGCTAGGACTATAGGCATGTGCTAGATGAGGTCTTACTGTGTTGCTCAGGCTGGTCTCGGGGTTTTGGCCTTAAGTGATCCCCTTTCCTCAGCATTCCAAATTGCTGGGATTATAGGCATGAGCCACTTTAAAAGCAAAATATGTGTCAAAAGTGAAAAACAAAAGTATCATGTGAGGTCTGAGGAGGGACTGATAACTATGTTTTAGTTTGACTAGGCTCGGTTGATCTAAAATGTTATAGGAAGCTGTTTGAAGACACTAGTCCTTTTTTTTTTTTGCCTCTAGAGATCACTAGTGAATCATTTGGTTATTACTAAATTAGTTTTTAATTAAAATATGTTAGTGTTGAATAATTGGCTAGGTCTTTGCAGTAATTCTTGTTATATGATCTTATGCATTTTTAATGTTGGCTACAGACTCATGTTATACTATTATTCTTTAATGTTAATGATTATACTGCTTTGATATTAGATTAGCATATTTGCTTTAATAACATAAATGATTGATTATCCCAGACTTAGAAGGGTAAGTGAATCTCAGAAAAAAATTTGGAAGAGTGAAAAAAAAAGAAGCACAAAATGAGCGAATAATCACTTTATTTTAGACTTTGAAACTTGTGTTCCACATTACTTAATTACAGTTGCCTTTATAGATCTTCCAGATGAGTGAAAAATTGTTTTTGGAATTTAATATTGCGAAAATTACAAGATTAATTGAAACCAGAGTATTTTAATGTCTCCATGGAGGCACTGAACCTGTATACTTATTTATTAAAAAGCTTGCTATTAGTACAGGAGAGAAAAACCTGAATCTACTCATTCAGTTCAAGCAGTTGATAGTTTTATCTTGCATCTCTTTTGCTCCAGGCACTGAATACCTATTTTGTTTTAGGTACTGTGGCTAAAGTGATGAACAAAACAACAAGCGTCCACTCTTAGGGAGCTTATGCTCTGATGTATAATAAAACCAATAATGAAAGACAATAACAAATACGCCAGCGAACATCAAATAGTGATAAATTCTATAAAGACAAAAAAACAGGAATACATGTGGAGAATCACTGCTGGCTTCCTTAGATTGAATGGTCAGGTTATTCACATAGGTATTGAGCATCTCCTGTATGCTAAGTACTGTGATACATACTAGGAAATACATAGACTACTAACAAATAGTTCCTATTCTTATGTAGTTTTCAATCTAACAGAAATAAAAGTATGTATGGAAACCAACAACTGTAGCAGAGTATGATAAACACTGTTACAGACCATCCACTGCTACAGACCATTCCCTTTGTGCTGTGTTGAACCCCAGAACACAAGGGAAGCGAATGTAACAACTCCTGGAGAGTCAGGGAAAACTTTCAAGAAGAGAGCGAGCTGAGAATTAATAAATGGATAGGAATTACTAACATGGTGAAGGGAAGTGGTAGAACTGGGTTTTTCAAATAGAAGGAACATTATTTTTAAAGGCACAGAGACAGTGTACATGAAAAATATGAATGGTTTAGTATTGCTGGAGTGTATCATATGACTGTGTGTGTGAGCATGTGTGCGTGTGCACACGCACTGGTGCATATGTGGGTACCTTCAAGGGAAATTGGTGCAGAAATTAGCCTAGAGATGTAGGAAAGATCAGGATGTGAGAAGCCTATGTGTAGCAAGGTGTGATACTGTGAAATACACAGTATATTTGGTCCTCCTCCTTATTTCCTGGCATATAACTCTTAAAATCCTTAGAATCTTCAAAGTGATAAGTGTCTTTTTGTATGAATTGACTGGTGGCTGGAAACCCCTAGGCAGCTTCAGGATGGAGGCTGGTCACCAGAAAGACCAAGACAGGGTTAGAGGGTTGGAACTTTTAATCCCACCACCAAAACTCCAAGGAGGGGAAAGGGGCTAAAGGTTAAGTTGATCATCAGTGGCCAATGATTTAATCAATCATGTCTATGTAATGAAGCACCCTCCATAAAAATAAAAGAGGACAAAGTTTGAAGAACTTCTGTACAGATGAACATCTGGAGATTCCTGGAGGATGGCGTGCCCAGGAAGGGCATAGAATCTTGGCACCCCTTCCTACATAACCTTGTCCTACGCATCTCTTCATCTGTATCCTTTGTAACATCCTTTATAATAAGCTAGTGAATGAAATAAGTGTTTCCCTGAGTTCTGTGAGCCATTCCAGCAAATTAATTGAGCCCAAGAGACGGTCACGAGAACTCTGATCTATAGCTGATTGGTTGGAAGCACAGGTAAGAAAACAAATCTAAAGCTTGCAATTGGCATCTGAAAGTTGGGGCAGTCTCGTGGGACTGAGCCACAAGATCTGTGGGATGTGACGCTATCTCCAGGTAGATAGTATCAGAACTGAATTGAATTAGAGAACATCCAGCTGGCACTGTAGAACTGATCACTTGCTTTGCATGTAGGGAAAACTCCCCACGCATCTGGTGTAAGAAGTGTTCTGTGTTGTGAGTGGACAGATAAAAGGCTTTGTTTTTTCCTCTTTGATAAGGTAAGAATTAAATCTTTTAATTCTAAAAAATACTTGGAATTTTACTGTGGGTTAAAAATAGGAAAAGACAGAATGATCCCAATGTTATAGGTGTTATGCACTAAGAAAATGTCAACATACGTAAATAAGTGAAAAAGAAAGTTTATAATTATTAAATCAGATTATCTTATATTTTTAATAAAATATTGTTTGTGCTATAGTAATAGCTGTAAAATTTGTTTCTAACTTTAACATCCTATAACATTGTTTTTCAATCTAAACTGCCTGATAGTTTCCTTTATTCAAATTTATGCCAATTTTAAAAATTTGAACTTTTGATAAATAGGTTTGTAAAGCTTAAAGATTTCTTTAATATAGCTGGATAAAGGAGAGTAGAAAAGTTTGATTGGATGAAGAATACTCCAAACCATGTACTGATGCAGGTTTTATCCTTTTGATTTATGGGACCTAAGGATGACACCCCCCAAACTTAGCTTGTGTTGTTGATGTCTTTCACTTGAAAAGCCTGCATTATCCATCAGAATACAGTGTGCTTTTGAATAGGCAGAATGGGTGAACTCTATCCACTTAAATATGGGCTTTCCTGCCACAACTGCCATATATGCATTGCTGGAAAACCCAGTTTGGGGCAATATTTCACACTAAAAAGAACAGGGCTTATGATAAAAATAGAATTCGACCAAACCACTCTAAACCTAGGAAACTTTGTAAACAGAGACCTAACAAAAACAATTCTAATAAGATAAAAGTACAGTTAAAAAGGCATGTCAAATTCTAATAAGGAAATGCTGGAGTAATCTTGGCCTTCACTAACACGTAGGTGAACAGAGCTTGATGGACTGGGATGTTGGCAAATATTCAGGCTGCTGCATTATGGAGATAAGGTCACCCTATCATATGTCACAGGTAGAGAGAGGTGTTGGCTTTGCATACAATGTGGTGATGCTAATGATGGATTACTTCTGTTCATCGTCTATGTTTGTGTCTTCTGCACAAGACTGGGAAGATCTGCCTAAGTAACTTCCAAGGAAGAGCAGGTATCCAAAATAAAGAAGGCAGACATGGTAGTACTGCATTCCTTCAAGCTTGGTGCATTCAGGTAGGCCAGTGTGTTGTATGTTGAGTTGCTGTTATAAGAGAAAAATAATCTCTGACTTCTGTGTTACATTGACATCATGATTGTAGGCACAATTTCATAAATTGTGGATAAGGTAACTTGCATTAGGGAAACTTAAGGTAGCAGATTGACTGTATTTGCATAATACACCACATTCTCCATCTGATTTAACTAGGAAAATAATTTTAAAGAATCATCACAGACAGGGATGGGGACTATATGAGTATCTCAGTGTACAGCTGTTATATAATGTATGCCATGCCTCTGGCTCACAGCATACCTGGTAGGTCCTTAGTGAATATTTGATTAGTGAATAAATGAATTAATGAATCAATGAACAGCTCAAGATAAAAAAAAAAAACCTGCAAAAGTGACTCAAGGAAACGTTTGTCCTCACAGTGTTGGGGTTTCGAAGGACACAGCTCGACCTCTATCCTAGAGCTCTCCAAAGCTCTTTCTTGGACTCTACAAACTGACAAGCTTCCCAGCCTCATCACACAGCCCATTTGCCTCAGCCAGTTGTATGCACATCCCTGCCTGGCTACAGTGACCCTGGGCATCCAATTCTCCATGGCTGTAGGCTATAGGTCAAGACCAGAAAGTGACTCAGAAAGGAGCCTATGGGAGAGAAGCAGATGGGTTAACTGACAGGCAGAGAAACCTCCAGACTCACAGAGGTGTAATTAACTCACAAATTCTCCAGTCATTATTATCATTAAGTCAAAGAATGCCCCCCAGCCCTTCTTCACTTCTACATAACACTCCTCCAGCATAATATGTTGGGATTTCTCTTTCTTTTAAGGTTGCATTTGATGTTATTCATACTTGATGTCACCTGATTTAAAAAATAACTTTCAGGAGAGTAAGGGGTGGGGAATGAGAACCAGAGTGAGTCCTCCCTCCTGCCCTGCACTCCTAGGGGTGGTCCTCTTTTACTTTCTACCCTCCTGGTCTCCCCTGAGAGCTGTTTTGGTCTGGAGTTTCCATTTCTTTGTTAAGACTCTTCTGCAGTGTTCTTTCGTGAGGAGGGCTTTCCAGGTTTTCCCAGGATGCTGAGACCTTGCGGCACTGAATCTCCCTCAATTAGTCTTCAGTGAGCCAAGGCTGGAGGGCCTGTAACACTTGCACAGTCTCTTTTCTGTTCTCCATTTTCCAGTAATGTTCTGTGTATTCATTGTGATTTATAGCCCTGGAGGGAGCCAGGTCTGCAGCGTTTTCATTGAATCCAGCCTGTAATGTTGTTTGTCAAGCTGCCATTTACAGCTTGGAAAATTTTTCTCTAATCTACTTTGCAGAGGCATGATGTGTCTTCTCACTTTAGTTGTAACCCCTGGTGTGTATGCCTGCGTGGGGAACAGTGGGACCTACACTATTGCTTCCAGCTTTTGGCTTTGTACAGTACCAAAACAATATTCAATATATAGGCACGAACAGTAGTAACCTATATTGAAAATAGTTTTTGATCATCTCATTTGTGATCTCCAAGATAAAAAAAATGACTTAGAGATATATCTATTTTCTTATGTGGATAGGTCTTAAAGTGGGAACTTAAAAAAATGATGAATTAACCTGTTTCTCTCTCATCTTCTAATTTAGCAATTTCACCGTGATTTCAAGGTTATTTTCTTCTGGAGTCAGTCAGAGGTTGTAGACAATACTGTACTTGAATTCTTCCAGGGCAGGGCAATGCCTTATTCATTTTTGGGACTCCAGACCCCAGCACAGGGGCTAAAATGTAGGAAGCATTTAATATATATTTGAGTTAAATTGCGTGAGTTAAGGAACTGGACCTGGAGAAATTAGAAGAGGAAGTAAGCAGAACCCAGGGAAATATATGAAAATCTATAGAAATCTACAGGATCAGTGATCAAGTGGGAAATCCAGAGTTGGGATACGTAGGCCAGAGCAAGATGGCAGGTCTCAATCAGAGAGGCGGTGAGCAAATGGGAACCACAGACAAAGCAAACCACATCTGGCAGGAGGCAGGTAACCTGCAGCTATGTAGTAACCACAGGGGCGGAATACTTCTAATCTGCTGAGGAAAGCCCTCCCAGAAATTTCTGTGAGGCACAAACCAATTATACAGGACTTACGATTTTGGTTTAACCTGCAAGTTCTCTATATTGTTCTAGTCCATGCCCTTTCCCTATTCATGCTCCCTCTGTTTGGTTTAGGGCTCCATTGTGTTTTACTTGAATAACTTCACCTGCTTCCTGAATGTCCCCCATCCTATTACTCTCTACTCTAGTTCATCCTACAGTCAGGTCCTGCCTCTTGTCTGAATTTTGGTGCCATATCCATGATTCCATGAACATGTCAGTATTAGTGTTATATAATTAAATGGGCCATCTCCTTTCATTTACTGATGATTTACCACCAACTATTACCGTATTAAGTGGTATCACTGTATCAGCTTTGGATTCTATTCTCAGGAAATTTACAGTTCAACTGGTGCCTAATTTTTCTCAACTTCTCCCAACCCTGGCTCACCCTCCTTCAGTTGCTCATCTTCTTGCCCTTCCTTGTCTCACCAGGTATGCTCCTGTCTAAAGCTTTTGTCCTTGAAGCTCCATCTGCCTGGCATGTTCTTTTCCCTAATCTTTACATGCCTCGTCGCCTCATTCCATTCAAGTCTCTGCCACCCATTTCAGTGGACTTCTCTAAACATACTATCTAAACACTTCTTCATTACCTATTCTTTTTCTTGCTTTCCTTTTATTTGTGATATCTAATATATTGATTTTCCTGTTTGTTTATTCTAGGTCTTCCACAAAAACATGAGCTCCATGAGAACAGAGATTTTGACTGTTTTGTTCATTGTTATATCCTCAGCTCCTAAAAAAGAATGCCTCATCCATATTGGGTACTGCATACATCTTCTTGAATAAATGAATAATGGAGAAGATACAATGTCAAGTAGACAGGACTGAGGAAAGTTAGAGGAAAGAAAGTTTATTTCAGGAAGGAGGAGGTATTTGGTCCAGGTTTCAAACGGTGGAAATGATCAAAGCATGGAAAGATAGTAAGGGAAGGGTATTTTTCCTTCTGCTGACAAGCATTTTGGCTTCTTTCATTTTCCAGTAACCCTGTAAAATTTTCTTACTACCTTGTTTCTCTTTCTCTCTCAGTTGGATATACTTCTGTGAAGCTCAAAAGGGCATAAAAGCTAAACATCAGTGTGGACCTGGTTGAGTATGGCTCATCTATAGCTGTAAGGATGTCTGCTGGGTAGCCTGTCAAGTCTTGAAACAAAGTTGTATAGAGTTCGGTGGTATAGCCTGGACCACTTGGTTAGACATCAATGTTTGCATAGAAATATGGAAAATTCTTTCCTTCCTTAATTGTAGATAGAGGCATGGTCTTTTTCAGGCACAATCATTATCTTTAACTTCAAAAATTCTTTCCTCTAATATCTGAAATACTTTTTATGGGGCAACTTACTATGTTATTATCCCTCTGTTAAGATTCAGTGTAGGTGTTTAACTATTCCTGCTTTTTTCTTTTCAGTCATCGGCAGATTGATGAGGGTCGTTAGTCTCTGTGAATCATTTTAGAGTTTATTTGCATTTTCTTTGATGAAAGAAAAGCAAAGGAAAATAATTGCAGTTTTCAATGTTCATTGGGATATTCTGAGAGCTTTCTGCAGTAAATTATAGGGATGTGATAAATCTAAAGAAGCATCACTCATTCCTCACATCTGATTGCTTCATATCTCATATTGCGTTACTGCCTTTACAAACATAAGATTTAATATCCTCAAATGGATTCTTATCCTTACACTCTGTTATCCTCTTACAATGTTTAATACCAGAAGTTTTAAATGTAAAGACTGCTGTCATCTCATTCTATGTCAAATCCATACAATTTCATGTGCAAACCTTTCTACTTTGCAAGGACTGGTAAACGTGCTTGTGGCTGATTTTTCCCTCCCTTGTTAATACTGGTATATAGGAAGTGACAACAATGTCTCTAATTCTTCAATACCATGTTTTATATATATAGTGAATAGTTATATAGCAATTAAAATGCATGTACCCACATTAAAAAAGAAAACATGTAACAAATTAATTATGTAGCTGTTATTACCTTTTCAAGGGGATACTTCACTTTACAAAAGAATTCCCTATGGATTTTCCTTAAATAGTAAACTCCACTAGTGCATTTAAGATATAATGAGACCTGCCTACATTGAGTTTGTACACAATTCAGGAGCAGAGTCACTGTGCAAGGAAACAATAAACCCATGTTTACTTTGCTACCTGAAGCATAAGGAGAAAACACACATATGTAGAAGCTGTCAAACATCTGGATGTTTGGGAAAGCCTGGATAGAGTACTCATCCAGATGCTGAGCACGATCGATTTGTAGTTTGGCGTCTTTCTAACACAGCAGGAGGATACAGGAGCAAATATACTGAGACAGGCTCTATCTTGCTAAAATTGATAGTGGCATTCCTTTTACTGCAATTTTAGAAATGATAACCTGCAATAAGAATTTTGCAAATAATATGCATCACTTTCATCAAATGGAGTTTTCTGTTCTCAACATGATGGACAATTTTCATCTAAAAACTTAAAACAAATACTTTAAAATTAATCTGGATGGCAAGAAGTTCTTCAACAGAGAGGAAATGCACTCCAGACAGTATTGTTCTCAAAAAGGTGGGAAATACAATGCTAAAACCTACAACCTTTGGCTAATGAAATCAAAACAAACCAAACAAAACTTACCATAGTAGTCTAACATGGAAATAGGAGAACTCATTTCAACAGCATGTTATTCACCTGAGCAAAGTGAACTGGGACTAGAAGATCAACCGTTACACTTGACTATTTACCCCACGAATCTGGCTCTTCAATATTTGCAAAACAGAATTTAGAATTCTCAGTACAAAGAACTTCTAGTGGTCTGAATTAATAAGCCCATTTGTGATAATTTGGTAAGTGGAACTCTTTATGAAAGCATAACATCCTAAGTAAAAGTGTTGTAAACCTCATTTGGTATATATGGAACAAAAAGGAGCCTTAGACATGAGCACGTCATTGAGTGCTGGCAAATACTTTTTGGTAGACTTGTCAGCCTTGAAAGAAGCAAGAGAATGAGAGGCAGCGGGATGCTCTGAAGACAGCCCAGTCTTTTCCTCAGCCAGGCCTAGGCTGGAATCTTGGCTGTTTTACACTTGGTGTGTTATCTTGCACAACTTATTTAGCTATTTGTGAAAATGGGAGGGGATACTTACATTGCCAGTTTTCTTTTTCTTTTTTCTTTTTTTTTTTTTTTTGAGACGGAGTCTCGCTCTGTCGCCCAGGCTGGAGTACAGTGGCCAGATCTCAGCTCACTGCAAGCTCCGCCTCCCGGGTTCACGCCATTCTCCTGCCTCAGCCTTCCGAGTAGCTGGGACTACAGGCGCCCGCCACCGCGCCCGGCTAGTTTTTTGTATTTTTTAGTAGAGACGGGGTTTCACCGGGTTAGCCAGGATGGTCTCGATCTCCTGACCTCGTGATCCGCCCGTCTCGGCCTCCCAAAGTGCTGGGATTACAGGCGTGAGCCACCGCGCCCGGCCGCCAGTTTTATTTTTCTAATAAGAAACCAATGAGCCTAATAAATGAAGGGTACTTAAAAAATGCTGGCTCCCTTTCATTTTTGATGGAGTCACCAAATATAGGAAATTAACACCAGCTTTTAACCGTCCTTGGAATGTGGACACAAAGTTTCATACATGTTCTTGAGTTCACAAATTTTATCACCAGGGTGATGGCACAGCAAGCAAGTCCATCAGATCTGGAGTTACTCCTGCCCAGTGTTACACTCAGTAGATGCAGGCATGGAGAGAAGAGATATAAAGCCACAAGCACTGTCATCAGACGTATTTACTAAAATGCTGCAACAACTGAAATCAGTTTCATTAGTCACCAGAAATAAGTGGCTATTGTGAACACATGCTGCATGCCGAATGTATACCACTGAGTCACTTTTAGAGAACATGTTCACGTAGCAAGCTTACATAATTAAGTGTTTGACTGTGGTGAGAAAACTCTTACACAGATACTTGTTTTCTATTATAAAATATAATATTTTCTCAAGTGTAGCATTTTCAACTATTCCACAGTTCACCTGTACTTGTGTCCCTATGAGGTCTCCATTATACATGGAGGATCCTGTGATGATCATATTTGCTAGCTTTCAAAGAGTTTTCCTTCTGTCGGGCCCAGTCCTAAGCATGTACTTGAATTTATCTAATTTTCACATCAGCCTTATGAAGTAGGCTATATCATTAACCACCTTTTTTTGAGTTTTAAATTTCATTTAATTTTTTTTTAATTTTTAGTTTTATTTTAAGTTCCAGGGTACATGTGCAGGATGTGCAGATTTGTTACATAGGTAAACGTGTGTCATGGTGGTTTGCTGCATCTATCAACCCATCACTTAGGTATTAAGCCTAGAGTGTATTAGCTATTTTTCCTAATGCTCATTTAATTTTTAAAAATATTTTTCTCAATTTTTTGTATTGTGGTAAAATATATGTACTATAAAATTTACAGCTTAACCATTTTAAAGTATGGTTCAGTGGTATTAAATACATTCATAATGTTACAGAACCATCACCACCACCCATCTCCATAACTCTTTTCTTCCTGTAATGCTGCAACTCTATCTGTTAAACAATAACTCACTATTCCCTGATCCCTATAGCCCCTGGCAACAACCATTCCACTTTGTCTCTATAATTTTTTCACTATTCTAGGTATCTCACTCATATAAGTGGAATCATACATTATTTTTTTTTTGTGGCTGGCTTATTTCACTTGGCATAATGTCGCCAACATTAATCCATGTTGAAGCATATGTCAAAATTTCCTTCCTTTTTAAGGGTGAATAATTTTTTTTTGTATGTATATACCATATTTTGCTTATCCATTCACTTGTCAGTATACACTTCGGTCTTTTCCACATTCTGGGTATCGTGAATAAAGCTGCTATGAACATGGGTGTACACATCTCTTTGAGACCTTGCCATCAATTTTTTTTGGCGCACATCCAGAAGTGGAATTGCTGCATCGTATAATTCTATTTTTTATTTTTTTGAGGAAAAAAAGCTGTATTGTTTTCCATAGTGGCTATAGCATTTCACAGTCCCACCAATTGTGAACAAGGGTTCCATTTTCCCACATCCTCACCAACATATGTTATTTCCTGTTTCTGTGATAGTAGCCATCCTAATGGGTGTGAGGTGGTACTCGGTGTAGTTTTGATTTGCACTTCCCTAATGATTAATAATGTTGAGCATCTTTTCAGGTGCTTATTGGCCATTTGTACCTCTTTTTCTTGAGAAATGTTTATTCAAGTCCTTTGCTCATTTTTGAATCAGGTTGTTTTTGTTGTTGAGTTTCAGAAATTCTCTACATAGTCCAGATATTAACCCCTTAACAGGTATGTTATTTGCAGATATTTTCTCTCAGTCTGTGTGTTGCCTTTTTTCTCTGTTGATACTGTCTTCTGATGCACAAAAGTTTTAAATTTTTATGAAGTTCAGTTTCTCTATTTTTTTCTTTTGTTGCCTACTCCTTTGGTGTTATGTGCAAGAAATCACTGACAAATCCAATGTCATGAAGCTTTTGCCTTATGTTTTCTTCTAACACAAATCCAATGACTTGAAGCTTTTGCCTTATGTTTTCTTCTAACAATGTTATAGTTTTAGGTCTTTAATGCATTTCAAGATAATTTTTGTGATTTGTTTTAGGTAAGGGTCCAACTTCATTCTTTCACATGTGGATATCTAATATTTCCATCACCATTTGTTGAAAAGACTGCCCTTTCCCCACTGAATGGTCAAAAATCATTTGACCATATATGTGTGGATTTATTTCTGGACTTTCTATTCTATTCCATGGGTCTAAATGTTGGTCTGTATGCCTATATATAACATAAAATTTACAGCTTAACCATTGTATAGTTCAGTGGTATTAAATACATTCATAATGTTACAGGAGACTACCTCATGATTGATTACTGTAGCTTAAATACATTCATAATGTTATAGGAAACTACCTCATGATTAATTACTATAGCTTTGCAGTAGTAAGTTTTAAAATAAAAAATTATGAGTCCTTCAGCTTTGTTCTTTACTTTCAAAATAGTTTTGGCAATTTGGGGTCCCTTAAAATTCTGTATGAATTCTAGGATGGGTTTTTCTATTTCTGCAAAAAACATCATTGGGATTTTGATAGGAATTGCATTGAATCTGTAGATGACTTTGGACATGTTAACAATATTAAGTTCTCAAAACTATGGACATGGAATGTATTTCCATTTATTTGTGTCTTATTAATTTATTTCAGTAATGTTATTGTAGTTTTCATTGTATAAGTTCTTCATCTCTTTGGTTAAGTTAATTCCTAAGTATATTTTGATATTATTATAAATGGAATTGTTTTCATAGTTTCCTTTCTAAATTCTTCATTGTTGGTAAAATGCAACTTATTTTTGTATATTGATTTTGCATCCTGTTACTTTGTTGAATTTATTAATTATTTCTTACAGTTTTTATTTTATTTTTTTTAATCTTTAGGGGTTCCTACATATAAGATCACATCATCTGTATACAGGGATAATTTTACTTACTTTTTCAATTGGGATGCCTTTTGTTTCTTTTATTTAATAGTTGCCTAATTGCTGTAGCTAGCAATTAGTACAGTCGTCTAGTACTTTGTTGAATAGGGATGGCAAAAGCAGACATCTCTGCCTTCGTCCTGATCTTAGAGGAAAAGTTTTAGTCTTTCACCTTTATGGTATGATGTTGGCTGTGGGTTGTTCATATGTGGCTTTTATCATGTTGAGGTAGTTTTCCTCTATTCCTAGTTTGTGGAGTTTTTTTTTTTTTTTTAATCATAGAAGGACATTGAATTTTTTTCAAACGTTTTCTTCTGGCATAATTGAGATAATTATGGGGCTTTCCCCCTTCATTCTGTTAATGTGGCCTATATCATTGATCAATTTTTGTGTGTTGATCATTCTTTCATTGAAGGACTAAATCTCCTTTGGCCAAGGTGTATAATCCTCTTAATACACTGTTAAATACACTAGCATTCTGTTGATGATTTTTACACTAATGTTTATAAGAAATAATGGTCTATAGTTTTCTTTTTCTTGTGTCTTTGGCATCAAAGTAATGCCTCATAGAATTAGTTAGGAAGAGTTGCTTCTTCTTTATTTTTTTGGAACAGTTTCAGAAGGATTGCTATTAGTTCTTTAAATGTTTGTTAGAATTCACTAGTGAAGCCATCAGATCGTGGGCTTCTTTGTTGTTGTTGAAAGATTTTTGATTACTGATTCAATCTCCTTACTAGTTATAGCTCTATTCAGTTTCTATTTCTTTGTGATTTAGTCTTGGTAGGTTTTGTGTTTCCACAAATTTGTCCATTTCATCTAGATTTCCAATGTGTTGTCATACAATTGTTCATAGTACTCTCTTATGGTCCTTTTCATTTCTGTAGAATCAGTAGCAATGTTCCCATTTTCATTTCTGATTCTATTAATTCGAGTATCCTTTTTTCTTAGTTCATCTATCTAAAGGCTTGTCTGTTTTGTCAGCCTTTACTAACAGCCAACTTTTGGTTTCATTGATTTTCTTCATGGTTTTTCTAGTCTTTTTTTCATTTATCCATGTTTATTGTTTCCTTTGTTCTGGCAACTTGGGTCTAGTGTATTCATTTTTTAGCTCCTTAAGTTGTAAAATGAAGTTGCTGATTTGAGATATTTGTTTTTTTTTTTTTAATGTAAGCATTTATAGGTATACATTTTAATCTTAGCACAACTTTCACTGTGTCCCATAAGTTTTGGCAGGTTGTGTTTTGTTTTCATTAATTTCTAAGACTTATTTTTTGACCCACTGGTTGTTTAAAAGTATGCTGTTTAGGCTGGGTCTGGTGGCTCACGCCTGTAATCCCAGTACTTTGGGAGGCTGAGGCGGGTGGATCACTTGAGGTCAGGAGTTCAAGACCAGCCTGGCTAATATGGTGAAACCCTGCCTCTACTAAAAATGAAAAAAATTAGCAGGGAGTGGTGGTGTGTGCCAATAGTCCCAGCTACTCAGGAGGCTGAGAGGCAGGAGAATCTCTTGAACCTAGGAGGTAGAGGTTGCAATGAGCCAAGATCCCACCACTGTACTCCAGCTTGAGTGACAAAGTGAGACTCTGCCTCAAGAAAAAAAATAAAAGGCATGCTGTTTAATTTTTGAATATTCCAGTTTTATTTCCGTTATTGACAATTAACTTCATCCCATTGTGGTTGGAAAAAATACTTTGTGTGGTATCCATCTTTTAAAGTCATTGAGACTTAACATGGGGCTAACATAATGGCCTGTGCTGGAAAATGTCCCTGTGTGCTTGAGAAGAATGTTTATGGTATTGTTATTGGGTAGAGTGTTCTGTGTAGTCTGTTAGACCTAGTTGGTTTATTGTGTAAGTCTTCTGTTTTCTTACTTATCTTCTGTTTGGTTGTTCTATCCATTATCGAGAGTGGGGTATTGAAGCCTTCTACTATTATTGTAGAACTATCTATTTCTCCCTTTAATTTTGTCAGTTTTTGCTTCATGTATTTTATGACCTGTTATTAGGTACATAAATGTTTATAATTATTACATCTTCTTGGTGTATTAAATCTTTTATTAATATATAATGCCCTTCTTTATCTCATAACTTTTTTGATTTAAAGTCTATTTTGTATGATATTAGTATAGCCACTTCTGCTCTCTTTTGTTTACTATTTGCATAAAATATCTTTTCCACCCTTTTACTGTCAATGCATTTGTGTCTTTGAATCTAAAGTAAGTCTCTTGTACTAAGCATATACATAGTTGAATCATGTATTTTTATCCATTCTGCCAATCACTGGTTTTTATTAGAAACGTTTATCCACTTACATTTAAATTAGTTACTGATAAGGAGAGGCTTTCATCATTTGGCTCTTTGTTTTGTATATACTTTATAGCTTTTTTTTGTTTCTCATTTCCTGCATTGCTACCCTCTTTTGTATTTAGTTCATTTTTTTTTTCATAGTGAAATGTTTGAATTGCTTTCTCATTTCTCCTTGTGTGTATTCTACAGCTATTTTCTTTGTGGTTGCCATGGGAATTAAATTAACATCCTAAAGTTATAACACTCTAATTTGAATTTATACCAGTTTAACTTTAATGGCATAGAAAAACTCTGTTCCTTTACATCTCTAGCCCTACTCCTTTCAGTTATTAATGTCAAATAATTACATCTTTACACACTGTATTCCAAAAAAGGAAAAAAGAAAAATGAAGCATGTGGGGAGGACCCTTTTAATCCCCTGGAAGTCACTTCCGTTGGTGCGGGAGGGGCTGACAGCAATGGGTGAAGGTGCAGCAACAATGGCTGCCACATTTTTTGTCTGCTCCTCCGTGATCAGAAGCAGCAATTAGTGATCCAGGGTCAGATTTCTGATATTTGGAGGACAGGGTTCTTTTTGTCCATCCTGGCTCCTATAAGCTGTGTTCAGGTCCCTCCTGGAACATGTGCACAGCTGCCTGCAATGGGCCTGGGTGTAGGGGATGGGTAGCTATCACTGTGCTAAGAGCTGAAATGGACCGAAATTAACTGCAATTTTACCATCTAAGCCTTCCTCTGGAAGTTGCAAACATTCCATAGATTCCAGAGTTCCATCCATTGAATTACATCAAATTCTGCCAGTGCAGAAAGATAGTAGGATTAACAAACCCTCTCCCTACAGAAAGCCTTGTTGCAATAGGTTTCTGCGAATATCTATCTGTAACACTAACCACTTGCTCAAAACAAAGGCCTCATCTGCATAGAGGAACTCATTTCTACCTTGCTAAATCTGAAAGCATTCAAGACTGACATCTACATTTTTATTTTCTACTAAATGCACTCTACTTACTAAACTCTGATCTATTCACTATTCAACAGGTTTTTTAAATCAGTTTTAGACTTTGAAATTACATGGGTTTCTTTGGACTATTTAGAAATTCATTAGCAATGACAGAATTTACATTTCAGAGGTTTGGAGGATATAAATCTAACATTTTAGATTTTTGACCTGGCTCTGAAAGAAATCTTTTCATGAGATTCCTAATGATTGATTTATTCCTAATATTGGTCATGCAGTAGATCGTTTTTTGTTTCCAAGTTTAAAAATCAGATTTATATTTTCAGTCTAAAATTCCTGGTTGAGGTTCTATATGTGGACCTAAAAGCCAGCTATACCTTAGCCCCTGGGCTCAGATCATTTGTTGTTATCAAAAGGGTGGACAAGGTTAAAAGCCTACTTTCTACCCAAAGGGAAAGCTTGCAAATGGAACAGATCTCTGATGTGCTCTTTGGTCTATCTGTTCTCTACGTTGGGCTTTGAAACGGTAACCTTAACGTGAGCAATATGCTGCTGGAGCACAATTTGTATGCAAATGAATTGAGAGAGATTTATTACAGATTCAAAATGAGTTCTCCCTGATATTGCACTGAAAGACTTGGTGATGTCTTAGCAACCTTAAGTACAAACTAGCCATCTGAAAGCAAAGGTAGGAAAAGCATCTGCCCTTCTCTCAGGTTATATGAGTTGAAATCTTTCAGTTTCTGCCTTCATGGTAGTAACAATTTTTTCATATTCAATATTTATTGCTGTAACATAACCAATCTCTGCTTATTAGGGCACATAAACCATCTTACCGTTTTCCTCCCCCTGCTTCTGTATACCCCTAGGCTCTACAGAAACAGTGAGCTGTTCCAGTTTGTAGTTCATTCAAATAGCTCTAAGACTGTCAAATCTGATAATTTTGGACAAAGTGAGTGGGTTAAAATAGTTGAAAATGAACCAAACTTTCAATGAGATGTGATTTGAGTGTACAGTGCTATAGTTTAGTTGTAATAGAAAGTATGAGAGCTTAAAAGGCTCAGAATAATTCAGATAAAATTATCTTGGGGTCTTTTTCCATTTTAAAGTGAATCGAGCAATTCTGTGTGCTTGAGGATTGACAGCGTAATGGCAACAGAGCAAACTGCAGAATTTATCACCAGGTAACTGCATTAGCAGCAAAACTCATAATGCAGTCTGTTGGTGGAAAAGAGCATGAAGGAGCCTTCTATTTTCTTATGAGGTGCCATATGTTCATAGTTCTTGGCCAATTATATTTAGCTACTGCCGAATTACAGTTATTGGAAAATGCTCTCTACTCTATAGTCTTTCACAATGTAATGAGAGGCCTCATAGATAGTGACTCTTCTTATATAATTTGTTTATTAGCATAGATAAACATACTCAAAACTGCTTTCTAACATTGCCTTCTATTTATGATATACCTATAACACCAGATATTGCTGTGTAATAGCAATCCTGAACATTTCTATGTATTTCTAAGGATTGACTACATGTTAAATTGGTGGGCAAATGTTTCAGTAATCTTTGAAACTTTTATATTTCACAGTAACTCTTTTTTAGATAGAATTTTTTTGTAGGATAAGATGCATAGTACAAATGTTATAGGCAGTTCTTATATAACATTCAGGTACGTTCTTGTTCATGTTTCACTTACCAGGATCAAGAGGCAACTTGAGGCCAGTTTTGTGTGCTCAGGGATGGTAGAAAACACTGACAAAATCAAGCAACCAAAGACAAGGAGAAAACTGTAAAACAACAAAAAAGAGAAACCTGATAAGAACCTTGCTTTATTATCACAGACTTAATTTCTTGCTTCAAATGAATAAAGCACCAGGCCCATTAAATTAGCACACATTAAGTCATAAAAACTCTGGAAGGGACTAGCCATTTTGGATATTAAAATACAGTATGATATACAGTGCAAATGGGGCTCCTCTGAAACTTTATTGATGAAAAAAAGGTTGTGTTTGTGAGTTTGTGTGTGGCATGCTGCATTTAAATGTTAACATCTAAGAGTTTGTGAATTTCCCATACAACTTCCTTCCCAAACAATGATCCTGAGAGAGGCCCAGAAAGTATGTTTTTGCTCTCCTATCTGGGGAGCATACGCCACAGTCACTCTTCTTTTAAAGGAGCAGAGTTTGTCTCCTGTTTGGCAACTTTGCTAAACTATCAAGTGTCCTCATTGGCTGATACTGAGCCACCAGCTTATTTTCAGGGTCTGATATTGCTCATGGATTCTCATTTGCTATTCCTTTATGTTATTAATAATAAGATCATATATTAATAAAAAGAATAGAAAAGGAAGTGAATGATTTCCTCTGCTATCCATGCACTTTCCATTTCCTTTTAGTCAAACTGCGGGATAAATGACTTCTTAGCTCTGTCTATTCATATATAAGGATAAGGAACAGAAGTCAGGATCAGGCATTGTCTACCAATTAATCTACAGACATTTTTATTCCTATAAATGTGTAACTTCTAGGATCAAGGCGGGAGCTGAGTTTCCAAGGAAAATGTCTACTAAAAGGGAAGGTTCTGTTTCAAAGTTGAAGTTACTTATTTGAAAGGCAGGATTAAAAAACAAAAAACCTGAGCTACTTGCTCTAGGCTATATTTTTTACTTTTGTTCATCTCTGGGAAATTCATACAGTAAGCTGTTTTAAAATACCAAGTTTCTATGCTCCTCTGGATGATGGTAAAGTTAGTCCCTGACTTCTCCTTGCTTCCCCTGAAGAGTCTTACAAGACTTACTACCATACTTGATTGGAAGTTCCCAAAGGTCAGGGTTTGGGCAGTATAGCCAGAGTTTGGTTAATTATGCCTACAGGACAAATCTGGCTCCTAATGCCTGTTTGTGTAAATCAAGTTTTATCAGCACACAGTCACACTCATTCATTTATGTATTGTCTATGACTGCTTTCATGCTATGATTGCAGAACTGAGTAGTTACAACAGGGACAGTAAGGCCCACAGAAATGTTTGTTGATCTCACCTCATCTATTCCTTGTTTCCTTATATTTATCTCAACATGTTTTCTATGCTGATAATAATGACTAACATTCATAGAGTGGTTCCTATAAGCTGGACAATGTGCTAAGCCCCTTTTAAATGCATTCTCCTCATTCTCCTTATATTATCCATTATCTCTATGTTATCCCCAGAAATCTATGGGATACAAAATATTATAATCCCCATTTTCCAGATATGAAAACTGAGAATTAACATTTGTAGCTCATCCAAGGATGTGTAGCAGAAAGAGAATCTAAGCACTGTGTAGTCTAAGCCTCTACACAGTGCTGCTGAATAAGCATCAGAGATAATGGTGGTAACATTCTCAGCTCAGGCAGACACTCCTCTATCTCCTCAAACTGAGGGGGAAGGGGTTGCCATTCTAAACGGAAGAAGTCTCCAAGAGGAAGGAGTCTGCTAGTGAAAAAAACCTAGTACGTGATGTTAATGATTCATCATGCTTTTTTATTTCTCATTTAAATTTTTTTAGAAATAGGGTCTTTCTCTGTTGACCAGGCTAGAGTGCAGTGGTGCATTCATAGCTCATTGTAACTTTAACCGTGAACTCCTAGAGTTCAAGCCATCCTCTCACCTCAGCCTTCAGAGTAGCTGGGACTATAGGCACAGGCCAGCAGGCCTGGCTAATTTTAAAAAAAATTTTTTGTAGGGACAGGGTCTCACTATGTTACTCAGGCTGGTCTTGAACTCCTGGTCTCAAGGGATCCTCCCAACTCAGCATCCCAAAGTGTGTCTGGCATCATCCTACTTTTGATTCATGCATCTAATGATTCAGGATACTGTGGATTATATTTTAAGTTGGTCCTAATGGACTAAAATTTGTAAACTAGTGGTCAAAATCCAGTGCACCTACCTGACCCCCAAGCTACAAATGAGAAAGTGAAATACAAGGATTGCTAAGGTAGTTGGGAGGATGATGTGGCATCAGATGACAGTTCTCCTTGAAATACAAGGATTGCTAAGGTAGTTGGGAGGATGATGTGGCATCAGATGACATGATAGATGTNCAAGGATTGCTAAGGTAGTTGGGAGGATGATGTGGCATCAGATGACATGATAGATGTTCTCCTCTGGCGAGTAGCCATTATCTGGATACTCTCTCCGCTTCCCCACCAAGTCCAGGTTTACCAGAAAACACTTGGAAAACGAGCAGGAGATTATTTAATCATTAAGATATTTTCCTCCTTTGAGAGCATCTCAGTGACAGTTTTATAATCTCTATGTCTGTGTTCAAAATACACCTTATTGCTAGTTTCTTGTTCGTCAATATTTGAATCCTAGAAGGAGGGTACAAAATGTGAAAGGCAGCAAGTCAGAAAACGAATGAGGCAAGTTATTTGCTCTCTGTTTCATGGAACAAGAATTATCAAAGTTTGCAGAACAGGGTGAAACAGGTGGCTGAACTGGGAGTCTGGAGCCAAGTGGAGGAGAGGCTTATAGGGCAGAGTCTGCATTTAGTTCAGTAGAAAATGGGGAGCCATTGAAGATTTCTGGACAGGATAAAAGGGTCATCAGAGTTGCCTTCTGGGAAAATTTAAGTTGGCAGCAGTGTGTAAAGAATGGATCTGAGTCGTGAGAGGCAGGAACAAGGGTAACAGTGAATCCAGGTTAGGCTGTAAATGAACATAGTAGAAATGAGAATGGAATAAAGAGGGAGACTGAAGGGATGCTGTAAATTGAGGAGCAGAGTCTGGAAAGTGGGTGTGGTGGCTGGAAAGTCTGAGATGACCATACAAGTTAGGAGAAGAAAAGTCAAAGTCAGAAGGAGAAACTGGTTTTGGGGAGAAGAGGATAAATCTAGTTTTAGACATCCAAGTGGAAATGTGGATTTAAATCTCAGGTACAAATTCTAGCTGGAGATATGGAAGTATTTTCCACCCCCCCCAGAAGAAGTAAATGTATGGAATATGTTATCCTGACAGCACAGACAAAGCATATAAAGTTTTGGTAAATAAGCATGGAGGATATTCTAGAACCACTTCTTTCATTTGGCAAATGACATCATGGAGAACAATGAACACATTCTGCTCTGAATTAGCTCTTGGTACCATTGCCAGAGGCAGACTTTCTGGCTGGAGAAAACACTGAACTGACACAGAGTGACCCCTCTAAGGTGACAGTGTTCAGATGCTGGGCTCATTGGCAGTGACACAGTGGGGTTTGTGTGTAGTTCTGCTGACACCATTGCTTCTGAGGATCCCGTGCATGCTGATGACTGACCATGACCCCAGTGCACCCCTCTAGTGGTTGAATACAAGTAGAAGCAGAGGCAAGAGTCACTGGGATCAGACTATCCTAATGTGGAGTCCATGGTTCTCTAGGGGATCTGTGTGTAAAATTTAGGGGGTTGTGAACATAGAGGGGAAGAATTATGTGTTTATCTTTCACTAACCACGGCAATAGATCATGATGGTATTAGCAGTACTTGTGACTTTGTTGCTCACAAAAATTACAGATTTTAAAATCCCATTTTACAGTTGTAGATGAAACCCTAATTGTTTCATCTTGCATATTGATTTTGCTCATCATTTCAAGATTATGTAGCAATTAGCCCCACTGCTAGGGGTTGTTTATAATGAAGAAGCATATGCATCTCCATATTGCAAATTTGTGTAATGTTTTAATAATAGATTTCAGCATATTTTTTCCTTTTGTAGTCACATATATTTGAGGAATGGTTCATCGTTTCCACAAGATTGCCAAAGTGCCCATGACACACATAAAAATTAAGACATCTGTAATTGAGAATTGGTAAGATGCGGCTGGAAGAGGGACCATTTTTGCACCTGTCAGCTTTATGATCAGTTTAAAAAATATGAATGTTTTTCCATGTATATATTAATCCTGACGTATCAAAAGATGGACGTTCCTTCAAAATTAGTCTGGAACAGCTATTGGCCTTTATTTTGCCTGAAACAGTCATTTATATTTTGTTTCTGAGGAAATTCATTTTGATCTAGATCTTTTATCCAAAACTTTTTATTTGGAAGGCACTGATTATTGTAAGACAAAAAGAAGGAAATTTATGAAAAATTTAAATATTACCAGCTCAAAGGACTCTATGTTTACTCAAGAAAACTATCATCAGCATTTCTTGTGGGTTAATTAAGAATCAATTTGTCAGATTTAATTTGACAAAAAGCTTGACTCGGGAATCTCATGGGTGCTTGTATAACAGATGATGTCCAGCTTCCAGAACTAGTGCATCAAGCACAGATTCATTTAGAAAGAATGAAAATGATGTGAAAATAAAACATTCAGAAAAGCTCTGCTGAATGAACCATAGCAAGTTACCCCATTGTCATGCACACAAATGCACAATCCCCAGGCACTCACAAACCATTGTGAATGATGCAATGAAGAAAGGAGAAATGGAACTGAGGTTTAAAGTAGACATCTCCCTGAACTTAGCGTGATACAACAGGCAAATCAACAGAGTAGGCTTTGCTGATTGAAGCAACCACACGTTTCCACCTAGAAGGTGCTCTCTGCAAGCATTTTGGCAGACTATAAGCATTCCATGGCATAATGGCCCATGTAAGTTAGTTATACTTATTAAGAAAGTTTTGAGGGAGGGGAGATCTTAAATTTTTTTTTTTTTTTGGTTTTTGAGATGGAGTCTCACTCTGTCGCCCAGACTGGAGCACAGTGGCGCAATCTCGGCTCACTGCAAGCTCTGCCTCCTGGGTTCACGCCATTCTCCTGCCTCAGCTTCCCGAGTAGCTGGGACTACAGGCGCCCACCACCGCGCCTGGCTAATTTTTTGTATTTTTAGTAGAGACGGAGTTTCACCATGTTGGCCAGGATGGTCTCGATCTCCTGACCTTGTGATCTGCCCGCCTCGGCCTCCCAAAGTGCTGGGATTACAGGCGTGAGCCACTGCGCTTGGCCCTTAAATGTTTTAAATGGAATGGAACCATGGGATTAAAATAAAAGATGCTAACAGGAAGAAGATATAGAATATTTTAAGAAAACAATTCTTCAGAAATAACTTCCAAAGGAAATTCAACCCTGCTTCTGACTTTTCATAAATTTTAAAGTACTGCTTTGATGAAGTATGCTCTTCAGTGCATTTGACAGGGGACCTTGAGAGCGTTTCATGAATTATGATGACTGCAGTGTACATGCTGACATTAGAGACTATAGCTGACCCAGCACAGCACTTTGCCTGGAGGACAGGCCACCTAATGAAATCAAAACTTCATCAACAGAGAGAAGTACTAGAGTCATTTATTTCTTCCGGCATCCTAAATTTACCTTTCTAAACTTGGTACTTTGCAAAATATCCTTTATGCATGTTTCCACAAGAGAAGTGCATTTGGCATCTGAGATCTACTCAGAGCACACCCCAGCTTCCATTGCACAGCAATAAAAATCAAATATGACATTTTTGGTATCTTTAGCAGTGACTTGGAATACTTGATTAGAACACTGCACGATTCTGCTTTTAAAGTGCAATGAACCTTAAATATTAACAAAGACCCTAATCAATAAATACTATCACTGAAATCTGTGAAGTTTTTTTTTTTTGAGACAGAGTCTTGCTCTGTCACCCAGGCTGGAGTGCAGTGGTGCCATCTCCGCTCACTGCAAGCTCCGCCCCTGGGTTCACGCCATTCTGCTGCCTCAGCCTCCCCAGTAGCTGGGACTACAGGCGCCCCCCACCATGCCTGGCTAATTTTTTTTGTTTTGTTTTGTTTTGTTTTATTTTATATTTTTAGTAGAGACAGGGTTTCTCCACGTTAGCCAGGATGGTCTCGATCTCCTGACCTTGTGATCCGCCTGCCTCCTCCTCCCAAAGTGCTGGGATTACAGGCGTGAGCCCTCTTGCCCGGCCTGTGAAGTTTTAAAAATAGTGTCATCAGCAAACAGTTTTTAAAGAATGAAATGTTGCATTTTACATGTGGGTTGTTAAGAGGAAATTGGAGGATATGGGAAAGCATGGTTTCTGCTTGCTTAGTGTTTCTTTAGAGGACTATGGCTAATGTAAGCAAGCTAGGAGATGGCAACAGAAACCATAAACAGTTCAAGAGCTTTCCCTCAGAGCAGTCAGTGGATTCTGCGTAGACAGAGATGGAGCATGCCTTCTCACCCCAGGATCAGAGAATTCGTGTGGCCAGAAGGATTTCTGATTCAGTCTCCCGTTGAGGACAGGGATTATTTTTGAAACATCACTGATAGACACTTGTGCAGTCTCTCTCTAAACCCCTCCAGCAATCGGGCCCCTCCCATCATTTTACGGCAGCATAGCCCTGTTGCAGACAGCTCTACTGTTGGAAAATGATTTTCTCCTGAGTTCGTTCTCCTTGTCTGGGACCTTTACTCGTTGGTCAGATTCTGGACCACAGAGGACGTGTACGCCTTCCTCCCTAAGAGAGTTCTTCAGATGTTTGAGGCTGGTTTTATCATGACTTCCCTGTTGGTCTTCAGATTCAATATACCAAGCCCAGTTTGCTGTCTACTTTACATACGAAATTATGTCCTGATGTGTCATTCTCCTTGTCACTGTTCTTTACCTTTGCCCAGTTTGTTACTGTATCCCTCAAAGTGGGACTCAGACTCATTCTCATTCTTCAGTGTAAGCAAAAGAATTGGCATTTAATCACCAACAGTAAATATCTGCATTTTCCATTCTTGCGGGGGAATACAGATTTAAACTTGATACTGCCCAGCTACAGCAAAAGTTTGGTTTCAAAAAAGACTGTCTCAAGGATATGCAATCACTTATTTTCTTGTACTTTTCTTACCACACCACGGGGCCTGGAGCAAAGCTGACCACTGGCAATCTGTGTACTTGGACCCTACTACTTTGGTCCCTAAAGGAATTACTTTCAATAAACTGTATTGGATTTTCTGCTATTTCCTTAAGAAGGAGTAAAAAACATTTAAGCAGCTTACTGTACTTTAAGAATTTCTCCGTATTTCACATTGTATTTGCTCAATGAGGCATCCTGTGAGAAATTTCTCTCAGGATTTTACTGCAAGAAAAATCTACTAACATGTTGCTTCTGGCAAAGAGGATGAAGTTTTAGGTTTTGGAGACTGTGATCTTTTAGCATATTTGTTTCCTTGCCAGGAGGCTCAAAGGTGAATTTGGGACCCACATTACAAATAGTAATAGTGTCTCAGATCATTCTGGCATACATTTTTATGGGTTAACTTCATTCCCAATTTCTTTGCACTGTTCTATCATTATCTTACTTTCACTGTATTATATCAATCACAAATATTTACATTGTACCAGGAACTGGGAACTCAGGCATAGTCCGCATCCTAACCAGGACTTTCAGTTAAATGGGAAGACAAACCTTTGCTTATTTTCATCCACTTACACTACATATATTATGTAAGCAGCCACAGATGTTTTCTGCACGTTACAAGGTATTCAGGATATATTTGACCAAATAACAAAAGCCATAAAGATGTGTTTTTGTGTATTACTACTCTTTCTTTGAAATGGGAGTATTCATTCTAAAGCTGCATTCTTTTTAAAGAACTAAATGACACCATTGATTCAGATTGAACTTAAATGAAAATGAGTAGATTTTGCTCACTTGGATTTCTGGAAAGCCTTTATGTTTGTTACATTTACATATTACTATGGTAATCTTGATTCTTTTATTCCTAGCATGAACTACCCACTCCCTAAACAAGAACCTCCTAATGTCCTACCCTTATCTTTCAGATTTCTTTACAAACACCATGTCTTGACTTTGGAGCCCCCCTATCAGGAACCTCTTCTCCCAAGACTATTATCATCCTACCTGAATTTCTCTTTCTTCCCCTCAAAGATATTATAAAGCACTTATCAGTACTTTGCTGAAATCAAGACATTATCTACTCTATTCTCCTGATGTAGCAATCTGGTTAACCTATCAAAATAAGAAATAAGCATTATGTAATGTAATTTTTTTGCTCTTAATGAATTTATGTTATTTTCTAGTAATGATGGTTGTTCTTTCCTTTTTTTTTGAGAGAAAGTTTCGCTCTTTTTGTCTAGGCTGGAGTGCAATAGTGCGATCTCAGCTCACTGCAACCTCTGCCTCCCAGGTTCAAGCGATTCTCCTGCCTCAGCCTCCCAAGTAGCTGGGACTCCAGGCGTGTACCACCATGACTGGCTAATTTTGTATTTTTAGTAGAGATGGGGCTTCACCGTGTTGGTCAGGCTGGTCTTGAACTCCTGACCTGAAGTGATCCACCCGCCTCGGCCTCCCAAAGTGCTGGGATTACAATACTTTGATGCCTTATGATACAAATCTAGATGCAAAAATATGAACTCATTAATAATCAACAATTTTCCAATCTCATATTTTCATTGCTTCTCTTAATCATATTTTTAAAAATCCCTTTTAGTGTAAAAAAAGAAAATCATGCTTTTTTTCCCCCAAGTTTTATTTTAGATAGAGGGGGTACATGTACAGATTTATTACATGGGTATATTACACTCTGGTAGTCATCACAGTACCCAGTAGGTAGTTTTTTGAACCATGCCCCTCTCCTTCCCCTTCCCTTTAGTAGTCAGCAGTGTCTGTTATTCTCATGTTTATGACCATGGGTACTCAACATTTAGCATCCACGTATAAGTGAGAACATCCGGTATTTGTTTTTTTTGTTCCTATACTAATTTGCTTAGGACTTTGGCCTCCCGTTCCATCCATGTTGGGACAAAGGACATGATTTCATTCTTTTGTTTGTTTGTTTGTTTTTAGTGGTTGGGTGATCCCAGGGAATTTTATTACTTTATCCCAGAATCTCAGTTGCCTCATCTATAAGTTGGGGATAATAATGGCACCCATTTCATAATTATGAAGATTAAATACATTAAGGAAAACACTAGTATGTGCCTAGCACCTGCTAAACACTCAACAAAGGTCATCTGTACACACTGATGTCTCAAACAGGGACGGAATGTTTAACACAGAAAACAGGAGGTTTTAGCCACTCACTTGTTCTCCTGGCTCCCAAAACATGAGCTGCCTCTCCCCAATTCATCCAAGCCCATCAAGATAGTTGTCCTTGTCCTTAGTCTCCACAGGTGTTCAGTGTGAGCCAACTGCCAGATGGCTTTCATCAGCACAACTGAATAACCCATTTATGCCTAGTGTTCCATTATTGGAACGCTAAGTTTATGGAAGTTATTTATATCCTACTGCTCAAGGTCATTACCAAGATCTGATTTTTCATACAAAAAATTTGTAACCTCCAGCATAAATGGGATAATCAAAGCAATTGTGGCAGTTTTGAGGGGACAAAACTCTAGAGTTTAATCTTCCAGCTTGACTAACTTGGAAGCGTTCCTGTGAATATAAAAGCTCTTGTTGGGGGCGGTGGAGAAGCCGAGATTGGCTCCGCGGCTGTACTTCCAGCTCAAGGCCGGGTCATAGTCCTGCTGCAGGTTCTGCTGCAGGTTCTGCTGCAGGCTGTCGGCCGCCTTCTTGCTGAGGGCCATGTTGGGCCTTGCAGTCGTGCTGGGGAGTGTGGAGAGGGGTGGCGGCTGAACGAAGGGGACAGGTTTTTGAAGCCACCCGTAAGTTTGAGAAACTTCAGTTTCTGTTCCTCGTTCTCAAAATCAGCAGTATCCCACTGGCCAAACTGGGTTCCCCTCCACTTCCTGGTTTCAGAAGCTTCCGTTTTGCCTGACTCGCGATGGATCTCTCCTTGCAAGGCCTTCCGCCTCACCTGGTCTATGTGCGCCTCGTCCATGTTGCCTTTCTTTTCCAACACCACCTCTAGGTCCGTGTCTGTTTCCTCCTTCCAAGGATCTGTTGCTACTCCACTCTCTTTCCTCTTCTTTTCTTCCTTTTCAGAGCTGGCTCCTCAATGATTGGCTGCTCTACCTTCTTGGACTTCATCTTTTTCTTTGCGGGGGCCTTAGGGCCATTTCCTATGGGGGTGGATGTATTCCGGATCCTCAACTTTGGCTTCTTTTTACTTCCTTTCCTAGGGCTGCTCTCCATGGACCTAGAAGGCTTGGAGTGGCCTGGGAGGGCGTCTCCCTCCTGGTGGATTTTTTTTTTCTTCTTCTTCACCTTCCCACTGTGTTCCCTGGGGCTCTTCTGCTTCCCTTATCTGCCCCAAGGTTGCCTGTTCCTCACCCTTCTTCCCCACTAAGCAGGTGTTGGCAGCATCACCAGCCTTGCAGAATCAAGGATCCTGGACTGAGGGGTCCTGGGCCCCCTTTGTTTCCTTCTTGTGGTTTCCTCTTCACCCTGTCTGAGGTCTGGGGAGGTTTTCACGCCAGAGGCATGGAACATGGCTGGAGGTGACTTCTTCTTTTTCTTTTCCCCACAGAGGAACTCCAAGTGACCAAGCACCTGCTTCCTGGGGCTGGGTGACTTCTCTGGCCGTCTGGCACGCAGTGTGTCAGGTTCTATGTGCTCCTCGCAAAGGGTGCTGACACCCTTCTTTTTCTTCTTTTCTTCACTAGAGACATCTCAGGTACCTTCCCATGGACCACACTTTTAGAGGGGGATGTGGCTCTTATAGGAGAAACATTGGCAAAGTAATCATCATTGTTTAAAATTGAGTATTGAGTCTCTGGTTCTTTGACCACTTTCTTCTTTTTCTCTCTGGGAGCCCAGGGCCCAGGTCTACTTTGTGTGTCTTGGTGATCATTCCGATGGGCCAAACTTCCCCACCTCCACGTGAGAGCCTGCTCCACTGTGACCCCAATTTCATTCTTTTTTATGGCTGTGTAGTATTCCATGGTATATGTGTTCCACATTTTCTTTCTTTTTTTCTTTTTTCTTTTGAGATGGAGTCTCGCACTGTCACCTGGGCTGGAGTGCAATGGTGCGATCTCGGCTCACTGCAACCTCTGCCTGCCAGATTCAACTGATTATCCTGCCTCAGCCTCCTGCTAGGATTACAGGTGCCCATCATCAGGCCCAGCTAATATTTTGTATTTTTAGTAGAGATGGGGTTTCACCACATTGGCCAGGCTGGTCTCGAACTCCTGATCTCGTGATTCACCTGCCTTGGCCTCCCAGAGTGCTGGGATTACAGGCATGAGCCACTGTACCTGGCCTCCACATTTTCTTTATCCGATCCACCACTGATGGGCAGCTAGTTGACTCCATATTTTTGCTGTTGTGAATAGTGTAGCAATGAACATAGGAGTACATGTGTCTTTTTGGTGTAATGATCAATTTTCCTTTGGGTATATACCCAGTAATGGTATTGCTGGGTCAAATGGTAGCTCTCTGTTTTAAGTTCTTTAAGAAATCTCTAAACTGCTTTCTGTAGTAGCTAAACTAATTTAGCTTCCCACAGATAGTATATAAGTGGTCCCTTTTCTCCACAGCCTCACCAGCATCTGTTGTTTTCTGACTTTTTAATACTAGCTGTTCTGACTAGTGTGAGATGAAATATCATTGTGGTTTTCATTTGCATTTTGTGGTGGAAAATCAGGCTTTTTGATGGAAAATTAAGAATAGGTTAGGATTTTAATAGCTCTGATCTCTTGGTGTTTAATGTAACAATACTGACCACCAACAAGTAGGATTATTTCTTCTCTATTCCTGTAATTTTAAAAAGTCCTTTTTGGGGACAGGGGAATGTTGTGGTTTATCTGGCTTTCAGCTCATTTGAAATTACTCTTGATGACTGTGGTTTTTTAAATTGTTAAAAATATGCTGTTAGTTACATGTCTTCCATTTTCTCAATATTTAAAAACACAGAGTAAAAAATCTGAGTTCTTTGGAGAATTGCTGTGTGAACAAGATTGGTTTATTCCTATGTTCTTTCTGGCTTCTGTTTTTTTTGGTGCATGTGTCACAACATATTGCTCTGTTGCCCACACTGGTGTACAGTGGCCAGATCATATAGCTCACTGCAGCCTTGAACATCTGGGCTCATGCAATCCTCCTGCTTCAGCCTCCCAAGTATCTAGGACCACAGGCACATGCCACCATGCCCGGTTATTTAGACAAACATTTTTGTAGCAACAGAGTCTCACTGTGTTGCCCAGGCTGGTCTAACTATTGATCTAATGTGATCTTCCTGCATTGGCCTCCCAAAGTGCTGGTATTATGGGTGTGAGCCACTGTGCTTGACTTCTTGCTCTTTTTACAGGCCTTCTCTGGGGCTTCAAATTTCTTGTTTTTACTGTTATTAAAAAAAATTGTTGGGATTGGTTCCAAGATGGACAGATAGCAACAGCTCTGGTCTGCAGCTCCCAGCGTGATCAACACAGAAGATGGGTGATTTCTGCATTTCCAACTGAGGTACCTGGTTCATCTCATTGGGACCGGTTGGAAAGTGGGTGCAACCCATGGAGGGTGAGCTGAAGCAGGACAGGGCATCGCTTCACCCAGGAAGCACAAGGGGTTGGGAGATTTCCATTTACTAGCCAAGGGAAGCCATGACAGACTGTACCTGGAAAATCAGGACACTGCCTCCCAAATACTGGGCTTTTCCAATGGTCTTAGCAAATGGCACACCAGGAGAGTATATCCCGTGCCTGGCTTGGTGGGTTCCACACCCATGGAGCCTTGCTCACTGCTAGCGCAGCAGTCCGAGATCAAACCGTGAGGCGGCAGCCTGGCTCGGGGAGGGGCATCCACCATTGCTGAGGCTTGAGTAGGTAAACAAAGTGGCCAGGAAGCTCAAACTGGGTGAAGCCCACCGCAGCTCAACAAGGCCTGCCTGCCTCTGTAGACTCAACCTCTGGGAGCAGGACATTGCTGAACAAAGGCAACAGAAACCTCTGCAGACTTAAACGTCCCTGTCTGACGACTCTGAAGAGAGCAGTGGTTCTCCCAGCATGGTGTCTGAGATCTGAGAATGGACACACTTGCCTCCTCAAGTGGGTCCCTCACCCCCATGTAGCCTAACTGGGAAACACTTCCCAGTAGGGGCCGACTGACACCTCATACAGCCAGATGTCCCTCTGGGATGAAGCTTCCAGAGGAAGGATCAGGCAGCAATATTTACTATTCTGCAATATTGCTGTTCTGCAGCCTCTGCTGGTGATACCCAGGAAAACAGGGTCTGAAGTGGACCTCTAGCAAAATCCAATAGACCTGCAGCTGAGGGACCTGACTGTTAGAAGGAAAACTAAAAAACAGAAAGGAATAGCATCAACATCAACAAAAAGGACATCCATACCAAAACCCCATCTGTAGATCACCATCATCAAAGACCAAAAGTAGATAAAACCACAAAGGTGGAGAGAAACCAGAGCAGAAAAGCTGAAAATTCTAAAAAGCAGAGCACCTCTTCTCCTCCAAAGGATTGCAGCTCCTCACCGGCAATGGAACAAAGCTGGATGGAGATGACTTTGACGAGTTGGCAGAAGTAGGCTTCAGAAGGTCAGTAATAACAGACTTCTCTGAGCTAAAGGAAGATGTTCAAACCTATGGCAAGGAAGCTAAAAACCTTGAAAAAAGATTAGACAAATGGCTAACTAGAATAAACAGTATAGAGAAGACCTTAAATGACCTGATGAAGCTGAAAACCTTGGCATGAGAACTACATGAGGTATGCACAAGCTTCAACAGCCTGTTTGATCAAGTGGAAGAAAGGGTATCAGTGATTGAAGATCAAATTTAATGAAATGAAGTGAGAAGAGAAGTTTAGAGAAAAAAGAGTAAAAAGAAATGAACAAAGCCTCCAAGAAATGTGGGACTATGTGAAAAGACAAATCCACATTTGATTGGTGTACCTGAAAGTGACAGGGAGAATGGAACCAAGTTGGAAAACACTCTTCAGGATATTATCCAGGAGAACTTCCCCAACCTAGCAAGACAGGCCAACATTCAAATTCAGGAAATACAGAGAATACCACAAAGATATTCCTTGAGAAGAACAACCCCAAGACACATAATGTCAGATTCACCAAGGTTAAAATGAAGGAAAAAATATTAAGGGAAGTCAGAGAGAAAGGTCGGGTTACCTACAAAGGGAAGCCCATCAGACTAACAGCAGATCTCTCGGCAGAAACTCTACAAGCCAGGAGAGAGTGGGGCAGATATTCAACATTCTTAAAGAAAATAATTTTCAACCCAGAATTTCATATCCAGCCAAACTAAGCTTCAGTTTAGTTTGAAGTGAAGGAGAAATAAAATCCTTTACAGATAAGCAAATACTGAGAGATTTTGTCACCATCAGGCCTGCCTTACAAGAGACCCTGAAGGAAGCACTAAACATGGAAAGGAACAACTGGTAACAGCCACTGAAAAAACATGTCAAATTGTAAAGACCATTGATGCTAGGAAGAAACTGCACCAACTAATGGGCAAAATAACCAACTAACATCATAATGACAGGATCAAATTCACACATAACAATATTAACCTTAAATGTAAATGGGCTAAATGCCCCAGTTAAAACATACAGACTGGCAAATTGGATAAAGAGTCAAGACCCATCAGTGTGTTGTATTCAGGAGACCCATCTCAGATGCAGAGACACACATAGGCTCAAAATAAAGGGATGGAGGAAGATCTACCAAGCAAATGGAAAGCAGAAAAAATAAAGCCAGGGTTGCATTCCTAGTCTCTGATAAAACAGACTTTAAACCATCAAAGATCAAAAGAGACAAAAAGGCCATTACATAACGGTAAAGGGATCAATTCAACAAGAAGAGCTAATTATCCTAAATATATATGCACCCAATACAGGAGCACCCAGATTCATAAAGCAAGTCCTTAGAGACCTACAAAGAGACTTAGACTCCCACACAATAATAATGGGAGACTTTAACACCCCACTGTCAATATTAGACAGATCGATGAGACAGAAGGTTAACAAGAATATCCAGGAATTGAACTCAGCTCTGCACCAAGCAGACCTAATGGACATCTACAGAACTCTCCACCCCAAATCAACAGAATATACATTCTTCTCAGCACCACATCACGCTTATTACAAAATTGACCACATAGTTGGAAGTAAAGCACTCCTCAGCAAATGTAAAAGAACAGAAATTATAACAAACTGTCTCTCAGACCACAGTGTGATCAAATTAGAACTCAGGATTAAGAAACTCACTCAAAACCACACAAGTATGTGGAAACTGAACAACCTGCTCCTGAATGACTACTGGGTAAATAATGAAATGAAGGCAGAAATAAAGATGTTCTTTGAAACCAGTCAGAACAAAGACACAATAAGAATCTCTGGGACACATTTAAAGCAGTGTGTAGAGGGAAATTTATAGCACTAAGTGCCCACAAGAGAAAGCAGGAAAGATCTAAAATTGACACCTTAGCATCACAATTAAAAGAACTAGAGAAGCAAGAGCAAACAAATTCAAAATCTAGCAGAAGGCAAGGAATAACTAAGATCAGAGCAGAACTGAAAGAGATAGAGACACAAAAAACCCTTCAAAAAATCAATGAATCTAGGAACTGATTTTTTGTAAAGATCAACAAAATTGATAGACCACTAGCAAGATTAATAAAGAAGGGAGAAGAATCAAATAGATGCAATAAAAAATGATAAGGGGGACGTCACCACTGATCTCACAGAAATACAAACTACAATCAGAGAATGCTATAAACACCTCTCCACAAATAAACTAGAAAATCTAGAAGAAATGTATAAATTCCTGGACATATATACCCACCCAAGACTAAACCAGGAAGAAGTTGAATCCTTGAATAGACCAATAACAGGCTGTGAAATTGAGGCAATAATTAATAGCCTACCAACCAAAAAAAGTCCAAGACCAGACGAATTCACAGCCGAATTCTACCAGAGGTACAAAGAGGAGCAGGTACCATTCCTTTTGAAACTATTCCAATCAATAGAAAAAGAAAAAACACCACATGTTCTCACTCATAGGTGGGAATTGAACAATGAGAACACTTGGACACGGGAAGGGGAACATCACACAGTGGGGTCTGTTGTGGGGTCGGGGGATGGGGGAGGGATAGCATTAGGAGAAATGCCTAATGTAAATGACAGTTAATGGATGCAGCAAACCAACATGGCACATGTATACATATGTAACACACCTGCACGTTGTACACATGTACCCTAGAACTTAAAGTATAATAATAAAAATAATTGTATTCCTAACTTTTGTGTTTCTTTATCTATGTACTTATTCTGTCCACTTACTTCAGTCTGGGTTTTTTAAAAGGATCACAACTGCCTTGAGAAGAGGCCTTGGAATGGGAACGTCCAGACTCTTCTTAATTGTTGCCTCATCACTGAGTCCCTATCAGAAGTCTGAGTTTCTTGAAGACACTCACTCAGTGTGGAAAGAACCAAATAGATATTGGCCTGTCAAAACAAATAAAAAGTCTCTACTTTTTGATGGCAGTTGAAAAGGATGTTTTTCATCCTGGTAGATGGGACATGCAGTTCATGGCTGGATGGAATCGCTGGGAATGATCTTGCTGAATGGAATATCTACAGTTTAGAAATCTATCACAGTCAGGTTCTTGCTTTTGCAAACTGTTTCTGTTTCTTTTCCAGGAAAAATAACTGTGATAAAAAACCAGTGTATATCGTTCAGGAATAATGAATTCAAAACTGGAAACAAAAACAGCCTTTTCGACTGTTAGATATTCAATGTGTGCAACAGGAGAGCATTTATTTGATATTTTATATTCTTGTTAACTCTGTTATATTTTCCTCTGAGCAAACAGCACCATTTGGAATTACAGCTCGGTTTATTTTGGTATCCTCTACTAAGATGTATCCTCCATGAGAGCAGAAAACTTTTGTCTCTTATTACTACTTTATTTCTAGTATCAAGAATAGGACTTGGTTCAGGTACTAATCAATTCATTCACGCATTCAACATGTAGTATTCAGGGGCTACTATGTGCCAGGCAGTGTTCTAGGTGCTGAAGGTATAATAGTGAATAAATAGACAAAAATCCCTGCCCTTACAGAACTTACATTATAGCAGGAAAGATGGGCCATAAACAACGTTTTATTAAATAAAATGCATACTGTATTTGAAAGTGATAACTGCTAAGGAGACAAAAACAGCAGAGAAAGAGAATAGGATGCAGAAGCGGGGAGAGTTGAACTTATGGACAGAGTGGTCATGGAAGGTCTCTCTCACTGAAGAGGTGACATTTATTGAATTTGTAAGTGAAACTCCCAAACCCCTAAAGTCATCAAGCCAAAGCAATGGTGCATTTGGAATTCAGCCTGCATAGGCCTTCCGGCCCCTGCTTTCTATGGAACTGCTTTTATTATGCCAACTCCTTGTTTTAAAACTTATTGTTCCTTTACCTTGTTATCACACCCAAACTCATTCATCTGGCTTTTAAGATCCTCACTAGAACATTAATTCTTCCATTTCTCCAGAGTAGACCTTCTAGGCAGGTCCGCCTGGTTTCTGTTTCCTGCACAATATCATGCTGTAACATAATAACGTGATATAATAATGAAACTTGATGCTTCTGCGTGATACTTCCCCTGCCACAGTCTGCAAGTCAGATGTCAGCTGATCCCCAAGCTCATACTCTTTGTGTCCCAGGTACATGGCCTCCTTTCCACATCCTCACTACCTCTCCTCTAGCATTGTTTTAAGAATAAAATGAGATAGCCTCAAAATGAGAATCTGTATTTTAACATAATAAATAAACAAATAAATACCAAATAGAGTTAAAAATCCCAATTGACAAATAATTGCTACATAATTTTACAAGTTTTCCCTAACATGGATAACAATTATGATAATGAATTATGTTGGTTTTTTATATAAAATCCCTGCTTAAAATGCAAAACACTTATAAATGTAAAACACGAAACAATACCCAGCAAAATTTAAGGTGTTCAAGTAATCAGGCTTGGTCTAAGCAAACCCATTTGAAGAACGAACGTAAGAGTTGGGTTTGAATGTGTACAGAGAAGTGCTCAAGGTTCACTAGTCATGGAAACTTCTTGACATACAGACCTCTGCATTCAGCCTCTTGTTACTCCAGTTCCTGGGAAACTATTTGAAGCTGCCTAAATAAATGGGTAATATTGTGAAGCTTCTTGGCTGCAGTCAGTACATGGGAATGAGTCTCAGTTAAATTGACCAGGCAGGGATTCCAAGTCATCATTAAAATGACCACTAATGACTCTGCTGACCTGGCTACCATGCTAATGAATTCACAGTGTGCCCATCCACAACCGAGAAAAGGGCTGCCTTAGAGGAAGTGCTAATTATAGCCGTGAATGAAATAAAAGTTATTTGTAAGGGTGAGGAAGAGACATTTGTAAAATCTATGTGAGTGTTCCTTTTAAAGTTATCTTCTCAAGAGATTAATGCCAATGCTGACACTGGGGAAAATAATCCAATGTAATAGTTGTGATAATATGAATCTATGTGGATTAAATTTTCCATGCTTTGTTTGGAAGGCTCTGTTTATGCAAGAAAGTGAGCTATGACAAAGGTTGAAAACACATTAAAAGATGTTTGACAACAGTTGTCTGGCCGGAATCATTTTTCCATAAAAAGTCTGTAAATTTATTAGGCAAATAATAACTTAATCACTGCAATTTTCTATGACTATATGATAATAACCATTATATTATCTGAAAATGAAAAATAGAAACTCTGGAGTACATTTATTTAAATATGATTATTGGGAACTAAAGTAAGAAAGGATAAGCTTAAACTTCTTTTTCCCTGGAAACAAAAAGCTATTTTTTTTGTTAACCATGGGTAATGCAGCATAAAAATCTATTTCAAAGTACTATATTTACTAATAAAAATCAATTATGAATTTTGTTTACTTTCAACTAATTAGACCTATGTAATTCACTTGTTTTAAAAAACCTGGAAACGCTTTCTGAGCGCATTTACATTTCATGGAAAATCTCAGTGCAGCTCTTTGTTACACATATATACAAGAGGACCCATCACTTCTTGTGTGAGAGAATGTTTTAAAGCAATCACAAAATAAGAACTTGCAACCAAACTGAGCCAGGTTATGCTATAGGGCCTATGGAGTGGGGAATTGCTACTGATTTTCTCCACTCGATTTGGCCTACAGAAATAAAGTAGTGAAGTGACTAAAACAGCAGAAAACAAAATCTTCTTGAGTAAAGTACTCTTGGCAGTAGACTTTATGATGTGGTACAACATCAGGAAAAAATAAACCCAGCAGACAGATGGTCTCCAGAGAGTAATAACCATAAACTCTGAAACTACTACACATGAAAGTACCTGCCCAAGGAATAGAGAAGATAGATGTTTCGCTAGGGATTGACCTACAATGGCACTTGTTGCTCTTGATGACCAGAGCTAAAAGAAAGCTGAAAGCCAGCATCAGTGTGTGAAGTCACTGGAGTATTTTATAGATCAGAAAAGTTGGCAAGCGATGGACACTAGACAACACAAACTTCCTCTCTCCAAAAATATATTCACAGTTAGCTTTAAAGCTGTAGTCACTCCTCTGGGGTCTGGTAAGTAAAGAAAAAAGGTATGTTTTTTCTTGCTGCTGCTATATATAGATAAGCATCAAGCTTTTTTTTTTTTGTGACCAAAACAATTGAAGTTGATGATTTTATGTAGATAGAAACATATTAGGATGATAAAAAGAAAGACAAAAATGTGGCTTTACCTAACATAATATTTTATTCTTCACTGAAAGTTCTACAGATGTTTACTTAAATTTTATTATTACTGTTTTAGGTGCATAGTTGAAACTAAAACATATTAAATGGCATTGGGAGATGTAAAGTAGAAAGTGTTAGGGTTGGGAGTGGTGGTTCATGCCTATAATCCCAGCACTTTGGGAAGCCGAGGCGAGTGGATTGCCTGAGCTCAGGAGTTTGAGAACAGCCTGGGCAACGCAGTGAAACCCTGTCTCTACTAAAATACAAAAACTTAGCTGGGTGTGCCATGCACCTGTAGTCCCAGCTACTCAGGAGGCTGAGGCAGGAGAATTGCTTGAACCCAGGAGGCCGAGGTTTCAGTGAGCCTAGATCATGCCATTGCACTCCAGCCTGGATGACAGAGAAAGACTCCATCTTGAAAAAAAAAAAAAAAAGTAGAAAGTGTTATTAGCATAGATAGTTTGCCCTAAATTTTCAGTTTTCATGGGCACCTGTCCTATTTTTTAAAAGAGAAACATAACTCAGTTTTCTAATTAGTAAGCTGACAGGGATGCACTAAATAAACATGTCCCATATTCAGTTGTTTTAGGATACTCTGATGTCAATGCTTCTATTTAGAGAGTAGTGGGAGGAGGGCTATGCTGTCAAAGAGTCAGAAATGGCTTCCGATTCCTGGGCCCTTGAAAATGCATGAGGCTGGCAGGGTTCCAGAAGTATCACCTGCACAATCCAGAAAAAAATGCGTTATTTTCCACTTCTTGCCATAAGAGAGTCTAGGCTTTCTTTCTTTCTTTCTTTCTTTTTTTTTTTTTTTTTGTGCCACTAGTTATTGCCATCTGTAGGAGAGGAAGGGAAGAGAGAAAGATTTATAGCAGGGGTGGACAAACTTTTTCTGTAAAGGACCAGATAGTAAATATTTTAGATTTTGTGAGCCATGTGGTCTCTCTAGCAGCTACTCAGCACTGCAGTTGTAGTGCAAAAGCAGCTATAAACTGTAAATGAATAGGTGTAATTATGTTCTAATAAAACTTCATTTACAAAAACAAGTGGAAAGCTGGATTTGGTCCACAGGTTGCTAACCCTTGGTTTAGAGTATTACGAAGGGCTAGACTGTGATTTCTCCTCTCATCTGGCAAGATAATGTTAATTCTCCCTCAGCAAGGTTTTCAGCGTGTGTCTCCTCCTACTCAAGTCCTCATGATAAAGGGCCCATCAGAAATGTACTTTTATGTCAGAACTTATTGTGAATTTAAAGGTTATCATTCAAAAATAAATTTAAAACGTGGGAAAAATTTTTGTACACTATTGAATGTTTTTGTCTCTTTAAATACAAAAATAACCAAAGGAAAAATAGAGGCAGATAGAGATGTTACGTATTTCATAATTTCTTTGGCAGAACCAAGTTCCCAATACCAAACTGCAAGTGACAGAAAAACTGTTTCTGTTCTTCACTATTCCATTTTTGTCATTTATATTAGATAAAATGAGCATCAGTCGATCAGAAGAGTATTTGATCTTTGTCTTCCTCGTTTAATGTTGCTTGGTGGAAAACCATAATTCAAAGAAAAGCAATAGAAAATTAACCAGGTACTATTACCCATAATGGGTGTCAGACAACTTTTACATCACTGTAAAATTCTAAGTGCTTGAAAAGTTTTCCAGAGCATTTCTTTTTTTTTGCCACGAAGCTTTGGGAAACAAAGCAATTTAATGTTCTTGAAGTTCAAAATTATTTTCCATAATAATTCAGCCTTTCAAAGGATTTCTACAAAATCTTTTCCCTCCAGTAAAAGAAAAATTCAAAATGCTTGACAAAAAAATCCATGGCATCTTTAAAAAACTATTGTTGGCCCATATTTTTCTTTTGAGTGACTTAGGTTTTTTTAGAGAAGTTTTAGGTTCACAGTAAATTCAGAGGAAGATGCAAAGATTTCCCATAACTCCCGAATCTTGAAATTTTCTTTTTACTAATGGTAAAACATTTATAGGCCTATCAATGTGATATGACTATGACAACCCTATAAACTATAACCAATAAATTATTAATTGAGGGCCATTCATTATAGAAAGTGGGACTCATTTTTCAACCCGTTTGGGACATTAGTGAATGTGGTTATGGTTTTCCTCTGTTAGCCAAAGTGCTTCCTTTTCAGTGTGATTTAGTGAACCAGGGAGATTTGGTAGAACTGTCATCGAATTACACATTAGAAGGCCTAGAGTTTAGTTTAGTTTCACTGCTTCCTAGGTTGGAACTGTTGGACAAATCTCTGATCTACTGTTAGCTTCAATTTCTTCACTGGTAAAATGAAGTCTAGTACATGCTGTGTGTAGATAGGATTCGATTATGTAGGTGATGAAATAAAAATGTTATACAAACACACGGTATTCTTATGAGAGGATTATAGTGCCCTTGAGATTAGGCCTTTATTTTACTTCTTTTAATTTAATGGAAGAAAAATTTATTGAACACCTACTAGACACTTGTGTTAACCTCCAGGCACTTATACAAAGAAGCAGCTCTTAAAAAGCAAACTAACACAGGAGCTGAAAATCAAACACCACATGTTCTCACTCATAAGTGGGAGTTGAACACTGAGAACACATGAACACAGAGAGGGGAACGGCACCTATCAAGGCTTGTTGAGGGGTGGGGGGTGAGGGGAGCAAACTTAGGGGATGGGTCAATAGATGCAGCAAACCACCATGGCACACGGATACCTATGTAACAAAACAGCGTGTTCTGCACATGTATTCTCTTTGTTTTTCAGAAGAAATAAAGAAAAAAAAAAGCAGCTCAGTGATTGTTGACTTGTATTGGTTAATTGCTATATTTAAGGCAAGTAAATATTCATCTATTCACCAGTAAATAGATAATGCAAGTCTTTACAAGACTATTTCCATATTAGATTTCTGAAGGATGATTCTGAAAACTGGCTTTCTGGCATGGCAGATTGCCTTCAGATTGACAGCAGTTTGCAGAGGTAGGAGCCGTGGCACTTGTTGGTTGGGGTTAGAGAATTTCTTTACCAGTAGCTAGAAAGGCAATACAGTCTTTGACACCATCAAGAAGCCATAGCAAGAGATTGTCCCTGTTTCTACTTAAAAATGTCTGCCACAGAATTCACTAGATCATATTTAGTACCTCTTATAAAGTCAAATTCTTCTCAACTGGTAATTAGCTTTGGTACTACTGAAACTGCATATAGAAAATTATTGCAATTTTCTATTTATAGATTATTGTATCAGTATTGAATACTTGTGCATAAGTAATACACACATGGAAGTAATGAAACTATTGGTCAGCCATATCAAGGTTTAGATACTTAATCCACTGAAGCTGGTAGTTATTTTGATCTGTAATCATAGTGAGGGGCAAGGAAGAATAAACTATAGGAATCAAAATAGTAATAAGCATGTTTGAATTATGTGGGAGTAGTTTCTTTTTTGTCTTTTACTATATTTTTAGAGATGGAGTCTTTCTCTGTCATCCAAGCTAGAGTGCGGTGGTGTGATTACAGCTCACTGCAGCCTTGAACTCCTGGGCTCAAGAGATCCTCTCACCTCAGCCTTTGGCATAACTGGAACTTCTAGTGCACACCACCATGCCCTGCTAATTTATTTTATTTTTTTAGAGATAGGGTCTTTCTATGTTGCCCAAGCTGGTCTCAAACTCCTGGCCCCAAGGAATCCTCCCACCTCAGCCTCCTGAGTGATTTGGATTAAAGGGATGAGCCACCTGCACCCAATGGGAATATTTTCTTGATAGCATTTGTGCTGGAGCCAGTCTTCTTTGCAGGCCTTAGGACTCCTGCCAACAGGTTCAGAAGTTGACATCAGATAATCAGACATTATTATCCAGACAGTCCTCTTAAGTACCTGAATTCCTGGGAGTGTTTAGATACTCCCAGACAACATCAACAGTAACAGAAATAGGGACAGGTAATAGGGAAAGAGCAGCAATAGTTGACTAATTCTATATACATGATACTGAACTCAACACAGGGATTTTCTTTGACCTTTAAGGAATGATGTTTGAGAATTTGTTGACCAAGAAATGGATTAGCATATAGGGACTGCTATAAGTAGACAATCTGTCCAGTCATATCTAGGTGAAAAATGACAGAATAGAATAATATAAAAGTAGAGGAGGCAAGATGAAGGGAATTCTGATACAAGCTGGGAATGTTACAAGAGTGAAAATACCATCCCAACACAATTGGCAAACTCTACCTAAGGGAGGAGGTGTCACTAACTAATGACTGAGGCAAATCATTAGGTTCAACCATATGAAATTGCCATTATTGTAGGTCAGAAACAACTGAATTTCAGCAAGTTTACCTGGCCCAACCTTACATGTTACACCTGTATTGTGCTTAGACGTTGCTATGTATATATGTGTATACATTTATATATACCCAACACAAAGTTCATGCATATCTTCTTTCAAGATTCAACAAATCTTAAGACGAGGGAAAGCTGACAATAATATTTATTATAACACAGCTCCTTTGTCTACAGGGTTATCAGTTCAATTACTTTCAAATTTGGTTGTAAACATATCTTGTGTTTGGGCATAAGTAACTTCTTAATTATTAAGTAATACCTGAATTTACCACTTTTAAAATAAATATACTTTAAAAAAATGAATACACTGAAATTGAGGAGCAACCAAACAGTTCTTACAGAAGCCAAACTGTACTTAGGAAACTCAAGTTGGCTATTTTCAGCTTATTCCTCAACTCCTTAGTTTCAGGTATAAAGTCATCACATACCAATTGGATGACTAGTCCAAAGGGAAGCTTAGTAAGAGATCACATTGTTTATTCTCATCCCTGAAGTCAGCCACACTTGAGAGACGAATAAACAACAGGTGCTGCCCAAGATTACAATGTAGGTTGACTTCGATGCTTCAATTATTTTTGGCCAAGATATTATATTTGTACATCTCTATGTTTATAAATATTGCATATATGTATATATGGATAATTGTAGAAGTAAGGGCTATACACATCACTGGTTAATCTGATAAATAAACTTAGTTAGTTTTAGGAAACTGTCTCCGGATTATAAGAATAAGCCACATTTATTGTAAAAACAAGTACATAAACAATATAGAAATGTATAACTTAGAAAGTCAAAATCCCCAGTAATCATTGTCTACACCTTTGCCTTCCTCTTTCAAATAACCAATATCATCAATTTGGGGGATATAATCTGAGCTCCCCCTCCTCACCACAATGTTCTGTTTTTTTTCCCACTTATTTCTTTAAAAGTCTAACCTCCTTTGAGATTCTGTTCTTCACCCACCTAGATCATAATGATATTTCTCTTCTCTACACTTTCAGCACTTTGAGTTTGCATTTTAATAATAAAATGTCTCATATGGTTCTCTAATTCAGTATTTCCCAGATTGTTTTCCATAGAACATCACTATCCCAAGAGATTTTTATAGATCTGTCTCAAGAAAAAGTTGCTCTGTCAAACACATTTAGGGAGTTCTGGGTTCAATGACAATAACTGGATTTCTTTGTTGCAGAACTTCTGAGACACCGTGTGTGTGTGTGTTTGTGTGTGTGTAAGTTTCTATTCACATTTTATATAAATGAAAACATATCTTTGTCACATATATCAGATGTCCAATTTTGAGACTTGGTTGTGTTGGGGTCCCTAAGGAGAAGTGGCCCTGCGAAAGAGGAAGAGACAGTGAGGGTCAAGAAGGAAGGTCAGGGCAAGGCAGGGAGAATCCAAAGAACATGGTATCCTGAAATCCAAAAGAGTTTTCAGAAGGAGAAAATGGGTCAGGTGCAGTGGCTTATGCCTGTAACCTCACCACATTAGGAGGCCAAGGTGGGAGGATCTCTTGAGGCCAGAAGTGAGACCTGCCTGGACAACATAGTGAGACCCTACTGAGACACCTTTAACTTCTTAGGTGTGAATGGTGAAGTTCCAGGGGAAGATTTTAGTATGCCACATTTCTAAAATTTGCATCCAGGAACATCATCCTATTCACCTTATTGATATCTTAAGTGACTTTAATGGTTTTTAGAACCTTGTGTGAAAAACTCTACATTCTTGAGAGTAGCGACTTTGTTCTTCATTCCTTTTTGAGACCCTTGTAATGCATAGCATAGATCTGAAAACATCAAAACACTCAACAAATATCTGTTGATTGTATCATATGGTTGAAGGAAATAAAAAGAAAACAATGAAAAATATATTGAAAGATAACTAATATATGCCCAAACTTTTCACCATACATTTTCCTCATTGATTTATTTATCTTGAATTAAATAAAGGGATTTTTTTTTTTGTCTTTAAGAGGTACATCCTAAAATTACATAATGCCATTATATTTCACTATACTGATCAAAAGTCATTGCATAAGAAGGGTGTGCAGACTGATTATCAAATCACTGTAAGAACATGAAAAATTTACTGACTAAAATTTTTATAGTGCAAGAAATGTGTTTCTATCCTAAAGAGGGTTATAAAATGGGAGAATAAAACCCTAAGAGTCTTATCATTAAATTTATGGAAGTTCATTTCCTATGTATGAGGAGAGTCTAATGGAAAACTTTATAACCATGGACCTTCTCCTTTGTCACGACTGAAGGGATCCAATGCTAAAATTCTGTTCCATGTAACAAAAAGTACAGTAGAAGAATATATTGTATCTTGAGTATACCCTTGTCCTTCTATATCTTCCTCTGACTTCTATAAGATATATTTAAAAAACTCAGTCCACATTCCTTAATTCCTCCAACTCCCTCCAGAAACAACAGGTCTTCAAGGTGTAATTGGGTAACTTTTATTGAAATCAGCTGTTGGTAGTCCCTGTCCACCACCTGTGCCAGTTATTGAGTCACAGAGGAAGTGCTGGGTTTCCAAACACAGTCTGTATGGAGTAAATTCTCGAAGTATTTGGCCCTATCTCACAATGCCTCTCACTGCCCCGCTCCTGATCCAGCCATAGATTTTAAATTGAACCAGTGTTTCTGTTTCCATAATGGAAGTTAAGTTTTAGCATACATATTTGAGGGTCACCACAAATTTAAGAGGATACCTTTTAAAATGTCGCTTTTCTTTCCTTCCTTCCTTCCTTCCTTCCTTCCTTCCTTCCTTCCTTCCTTCCTTCCTTCCTTCCTTCCTTCCCTCCCTCTCTCTCTCTCTCTTTCTCTCTCTCTCTTTCTTCCTTTCTTCCTTTTTGAGATGGAGTTTCACTCTTGTCACCAAGGCTGGAGTGCAGTGGTGTGATGTCACCTCACTGCAACCTCTGCCTCCCGGGTTCAAGAGATTCTCCTTCCTCAGCCTCCTGAATAGCTGGGATTATAGGCGCCTGCCACCATGCCCAGCTATTTTTTTTTTTTTGTATTTTTAATAGAGACAGCGTATCACCATATTGGCCAGGGTGGTCTCGAACTCCTGACCTGAGATGATCCACCTGCCTCAGCCTCCCAAAGGTCTGGGATTACAGGCATGAGCCACCACGCGTAGCTTGCTTTTCTTTTTATAATACAAAAACAAAATAAAATTTTTGATTCGAACCTTATTGGGAATATTTGACTGCTAGTCATAAAGTGCCTAAACTAATGAATAAGAAAAGTAATGTATTTTTGAGACAGCAACAAGAAATTCTTCTTGAGCTCAGGATGATATCTCAAAGTAATAAAAATATATGCTCTCTTCTGTATTTGGCTTCAGGACCTCGTGGTGGTTGATGGTGGGAAGTGCTCTAACTTGACTGGAGGGCAGCACCTCACCCTCTACCCCAGCACATGGCCTTGGGTAGGCACTTTAACCTTCCTGGGACTGGCATCTCTCTTCTGTAAAACCAAGAGGTTGATCTGCAAAAACACAAATGGCACTTCCAGATATGTCCAAATCCATGACAATATTATTCCACGTAAAAATGTGCAGCAGATCCTGTTACACATAGACAAAGTGGGCCACTCTGTTTCACAAATAGCACTTTTCAAGCAATATGACTTTTTTGTGCTTAACCCAGTAATAAGCATTTCCTAAAAATGTAAATGCTAATAGGATAAACCTTAATAGCAGCTTGATTGTGGAAGTTTGGATTTAAAAATAAAATGGATAATAACTCTGGAGACGACAGGGCCACTTTTCGCCTGCAAATTGTTTGATGCTGTGGGTCAGTGGATGGGAAAACAATAAGAACATCTGCTCAGATGACACATTTCACATTCCTGATGAGGCCATAATGGTTCATGATGAAATGTTGAGAAAATGGCTTCTAGGAAAGGAAAAAACAGACGGAGATACAGCCAATTCTCATTATTTGCAGTGGCAGTTATGTTCTGTAAAGTCACTACAAACACTGAATTAGTAAATACTAAGCCATTGCTCATAGGGATATACAGGAATAAGTCTCCGGGAGCCTCTGGTCTCAACAGTTTCATCAGCTGATTGATACATATTATTGCTTTATGTGTGCTTCCATTTAATGATACTATATTTAATATTGTTGATTCATTAATGTTGAACTCACAGCCAAGAGGACTATAACTCATACCGGAAAGAAGCTTATCTAACCAAGTGTGTTTTCTCCTAGAGGCTCATCACAGCCTTCATGTGCTTCGGAACAATAGACAGCACTTCAGCACTACTCTTGGGGCTAATTTTAAGTGGTGAAAGTATCAACAAAAAGCACAAAACGCTGAGCATGCCTGTAACCCCAGCATTTTGCGAGGCCAAGGTGGGAGGATCACTTGAGGCCAGGAGTTTGAGACCAGCCTGGGAAACATAGTGAGACCCCATTTCTACAAAATAAACAAACAAACAAATAAATAAAACATAAATCAAAGAAGAATTTTTTTTTTTAAATAAAAGCACAAAAATGTGAAAAACAGCAGAAAATAGGTCTTGCAAGGGACATGTGTTTACAGTGTGAGAGCTGAAACAAGAAGACAGAGTGTCAGTTTGTTCAAACTCAATTGAGAACCTGAATGTTGGGAGACTAAAATTTTTTTGTTGCTCTGTAAATGGCCACAGAGGTGCCTTGGGTGTTGATTTTCACCTCATAAATACATTTTTAGTGAGTTAGCAAATTTGTAAATATGGAATACACTAATAATATTGATGATCAATTGTATAAATTGCATATAAATTTCAAAATAGGTAAAATTCTAAGTATCATAACTTTTTAATTTAAAAAGCAAAGAATGGTATTGCTGTTATTAAATTATATAAAAGATGATCTTAAATGAATATTTTCTTATAATCACCGAGGATGGGAAATCAATAAGATATTTATAGTTCATACACAAATAATGTCTTTCTGTACCTAAGGCATATTTTCACTATGAATAAAGGTGGTTTGTTTTAGAATCAACAAATAAACAGAATTACAACATGAAAACCTGTGGAGGCTGCAAATAAAGGAATCTTGAAACTTGAGAGTAATGAGGATTGTTCCTACTATTGATTAATACAAATCATTTGACCAGATCCCTATAATAATCCACATGTAATTGCAAGGGTTATCCAGAGGAGTAAAGTGAGCAACTTAAATTATGCCATCATTTTTAATGTTTGATAACTTAAATTTAAAAGTCTATCAGGGCACAATTATGTTTACTGAGTACACTGATTGAATAAATACAAAGCTGCCAAGACACTCACTGACTTGAGAACTAATGTTGTAAAAGTGGCCAAGACAACATTGCTATGATTCATTTAAGTAAATATTCATTTAAAAATTTTTTTCTCAAAGAAAAGAAAATTGTGAGGCCTCAAATAAGGCACTGAAACTCATCATGACTGACTTCACAAGCAATATACGAAGCTCACCATCTTAAAAATAAAATCTGTGGGCTGAGTGAGTTGGCTCATGCCTGTAATCACAGCATTTTGGGAGGCCAAGGCGGGTAGGTCACTTGAGGCCAGGAGTTCAAGACCAGCCTGGTCAACATGGTGAAAACCTTCTCTACTAAAAAAAATACTAAAAATTAGCCAGGTGTGGTGTGTGCGCCTGTGGTCCCAGCTACTCATGAGGCTGAGGCACAAGAATTGCTTGCACCTGGGAGGCGGAGGTTGCAGTGAGCTGAGGTCGCACCACTGCACTCCAGTGTGGGCAACAGAGTGAGGTTCCATCTCAATAAATAAATAAATACATAAATAAATAAAATAAAAGCTGTGATTAATAGCTGTAGCAATCTAAGTGAAGGCTTCCAATTCAGTCTTTAACATGAATGTTTTCTATTATACTATCATTTAAGCAACATATATTTATTTGCTAAACAATATGCCTTTCCAGATTTTAGGTATTTTCATGTATTAGAAATGCAGATATCAATTGATTTTCTATGGCATTTAGTAAGATAGTCATAAATTAAAATAAATAATACATTTATTTCCAGTGAGACTAAGGTTTGTTCAGTGAAAAACAGGTGCTAAAATATATTAGTCAAATCATATTTTGACTCAAGCTTTAAATAGACGATTTGCAAGTATGAATTCCATATATGCAGCCTATATTATATATATATACACACACATATTTATATATATATTTATGTAGAGAAACAAGGTCTCACTCTGTCACCCAGGCTAGAGTGCAGTGGCATGATCTTGGCTCACTGCAATCTCTGTCTCCCAGGCTCAAGCGATCCTCCTGCCTCAGTCTCCCAAGTAGCTGGGACTACAGGTGCATACCACTGTGCCCAGTTAATTTTTTGTACTTTTTGTTGACGTGGGGTTTCACCATGTTGCCCAGGCTGATCTCAAACTCCTGAACTCAAGGTATCTGCCTGTCTTGGCCTCCCAAAGTTCTGGGATTACAAGTGCGAGTCACCCCACCTGACCTTGGCTCCCACTTATAAGAGAGAACACGTGTTTTAGGTTTTCCATTCCTGAGTTACTTCACTTACAGACATAATCTTTCTGTTCTCCTCTGTCAACCTCTTTTCTCCACATGCACAATTACCTGAATGGATTTCATCATTTTCATGCTCATTTGTTCATCCTTTCTCAAGTCCACATCTGAAATACTTTATCTTCTCATCTCAGCCCATCCAAACCCCCACCAACCCTGCCTTCCCCAGTCCACTCCACTTTAACCTGAAATCATTTCCAAAAAATGCCTGTGGACTTGCATAGTTTGACATGTGATTATAAAAGTGTATTTTGTGCCAGTATCTAATTTTTCTTTTATATCACTCTTGTTCACAGGATATAATGAGGGCCCGCATCATATTTTATATTTACTTTTCAGTTTATTCAATTTCATCAGCTTCAGAAGTGAATAAATTATTAACCATTTAGAATAGTAACATTGGAGACAGGGCCTCACTATGTTGCCCAGGCTGGTCTCAAACTCCTGGGCACAAGCTATCCTTCTACCTCAGGCTCACTAGTGGAAACTACAGGCACAAGCCCGCCAAGCCTGGCTCTAACTGCATTTTTTTTTTTTTTTTTTAAAAAGAGGTGAGCTGTTGTTGCTCAGGGTGGAGTGTATTGATGTGATCACAGCTCACTGCAGCCTCGAATTCCTGGGCTTAAATGATCCTCCCACCTCAGAAGTATGGTGGCCTATACCTGTAGTTCTAGCTACTCAGAAGACAAGAGGATCCTGAGTGGTGGGAACTACAGGCACAGGCCACCATGCCTGGATAGAAGACTCTTTTATTTTTATTTCATTAGATAACAGTTCTGTATAAAAATAACTTGCCTGGGCTGGGCACAGTGGCTCACGCCTGTAATCCCAGCACTTTGGGAGACCAAGGCGGATGGATCACGAGGTCAGGAGTTCGAGACCAGCCTGGCCAACATAGTGAAACTCCGTCTCTACTAAAAATACAAAAAATTAGCCAGGCATGGTGGCGGGCGCCTGTAATTCCAGCTACTCAGGAAGCTGAGGCAGGAGAATCGCTTGAACCCAGGAGGCGGAGGTTGCAGTGAGCCGAGATTGCCCCATTGCACTCCAGCCTGGGTGACAGTGTGAGACTCCATCTCAAAAAATAAAAGCAAAATGAAACAACCACCACCAAATAAAAACGTATTTGGGGGCACTGAAATAGAAATAGAATATTGAGGGAAACACTTAAATATTTATTAAAAAGTTAAGAAAATAAGGGACTGGAGACGTTTATTTCACAAATAAATATTTTTATAAATTGACATCATGGGTAGTGTAAACTTTGTCTTAATTAGTTGCCTATTGAGAGATCTTGATCATTTGTGCTAGTGATACTGTGATGGAATGGCCATGGGGTCATTTGGTCACTTTCTCCCCCTTACTTAGTTTTATGTTAGTAATGCCCATTATTTGAGGGGTTCTGATGTCATAATAATGTCAATAAGGGTGTGCTGTCAGGCTTCTTTCATTATGATCCTACTCTGTTGGAGATAAAAACTCAGCACACACAAAATAGAGTGTATCAAAGCATTCCTTTCCCTTCTGGCCTGCAACTTGGCATGTTTTCAAAAATCTTTAGCAGCATAAAATCACTCTATATTTGTTTTCAAGTCTTAGATGAAAAGAGCTATTGTTGAAAGCTTAGTTAAGAAATTAAACACACTCAAGACACTTTTCACACTTTTGTGCTTTGGGATGTAATTCCTGTAATTAGGTTTGAATTGTATTGTGAATCTTCTGGATTCTCAAGTTTATAAAATTTCATTCACCAACAATTTCAGTTTGAGTTTTCCCCAAAGCAACTTAAAAAATGATAAAAACTATCATTTTATACTGTAGACTCTAAAATGAGAAAGTGTGATTTATTTATGGGGAAGAATTCTTGTTTTCCTTAACATTTCTGAATCTCAGGGCAGCCCAGCATATTATATAACCAAAAGAATATTGCTTGCTATTCTTTCAACTCAGACATGCGGCAGTAAACTATGCCTCCTAAAATATTTTCATGGTATCCACAATTGGGAGCATTATTTCTAGAATTAAGGATGTGTGTTGAATGTCTTTGTAGATAATCAATATATACATGTTTTCTAAAAATATGGCAATCTGAAACCTTTATTAGGAGCTATGTTCCTTGGAGAGTTCCTTGGAGTTCTTTAATTCTAGCAACCTTTCTCTCTTCCTTTTCTTGCTCAAATATGAAAGTTGGTATTAGTTTGATGCATATAAACGAAATAGCAAATACAAAACAGCATAAATGAGAGCCAAAAAGGCCCTGGGCAAGATTCCCAGGCACAGCATTTAGAATTCGAGCTCTGATTTGCAGGATCGTTATTGTCCAGGCCTAGCCTGAAAGCTGAATGCATTTTATTCCGCTTATTGATGCATATTCTGCCTCATAACAAGACCCCAGATTACTAAACTTATTTTCTCCTGCAAAAATATCTGATTTAAAGTTCATATTTTCGAGAGGGAAAGCAAAGAGTTCTGGCTGGCTGCTAACATTCTAAGTATTGAGATATAATTCAGAAGTATTCGGCAGAAGAGAGAAAGATAAACACCTCTTCTCTTCACTTTTACTGCCATAAACAGGTAGCATATATATATAGGCTTCCGTAAAGTTTTGCATTCATTGGTGTTGTTAGTAAAATAGATCCTGGCTGTGGTAAAGGAACATTAACATCTCTCCCTAATGTGTTACTATGGATGGTTACCACATTTTTTCCTGTTTTCAGATAATGTATTGCACTTTGAGAATGCAAGAAATTATGTTTTCATTGTATTTACTAGGGCAATTCTTCCATTTATGCCACTGGAATTGTTACCTGATTCTTGACCTTAGTGTAAGGCCTGCTGACATTAATTGAACACATATTTATTGTGTACCTCATGTGTTAGGCCTCATATGGTTTTAATATTTTGTTTTACTTTAATATACCTGCATAAAATAATCTAAATCCCCTTACCATATCAATATAGCAGAAATGTTTGACTTTAACAGCTTACAGATAGACAAAGTGAGAGCCTTCTAGAAAGTGAGCATGTGTTTGACAGAAGGGAGTGGCTGTGATTGTGCCCATGGATATGATGGAGGGGAGTGTAGAATGGGGTGTCTGGGGCTAGACAGGCAGGATACTAAACCTTACATGAAAAACAATTGTGAAAGAGTGTTTATAAATTGAACACAACAGTAAGTTGTGCTTTTACTAACTATATGTTATGAAGAGGTTATGTGAGACAATCCCTATCAAATCAACCACTCAGCTTCCCAACTGGTAACCTTGGGATGGAGGTGGGGAGGCTATTGCATTGACTGCCTCTCTACTGCCCATTTATTTTATATCATGTTCAAACTGTTCTCTTGTAATGGGGAGTTTGAGCTTCAAAAGGGGACCCTTTCCATATAACATGAGTCGGAATTTTGAAACCGTGGATACCTTTCATTCATTTAAAAAAAAAAAAAAAAATATGGCGCACCTATTATGTGCCAGGCACTCACTATATTAGGCGCTGGGGACACGTCAGTTCATAAGGCACAGCACTTGCTCTAAAGAATCTAGAAAATAATGTAGTCATTCTGAAAGAGGGGTCAGAATTTTTCTTTTTTATAATTTGTAAAACTTAACATTTAAGAGTGATTTATAGAAAACATTGAAAAGACCTGGAAAAAAAGATGAGAACAAGAATGAAATCTTTCCCTGGGGAACCCCTTAAGCTATCCATCTTTTTCTCAGGTTTTCTATGAAAAAGGCCCATCATGTGATTAAATCCAACCCATGAATAATATGGACACTAGGAGAGTGACATAAGAATGAACTTTCCTTAAGCTCCCGATGCTATGGAACAAGAGGCAGAGGCATTTAAAAACATCCTTATTAGCACGGCGATGAAAACAATCAGTGTAGACACGGAAGGAAACAGGGAGATCACCCTGACCCGTGGCTCTCCACTCTGGCTGCATATTAGCATCATCAGGGGAGTATTTTAAAAATGATCACGTTCAGGCTTCCTCGAAAGATGAAAGTAAATTGGATTCCCGGGGAATGAGACCTTGGTATTGGCATTTTTAAAAGCTTCCTACGGCTGGGCGCAGGGGCTCACACCTGTACTCCCAGCACTTTGGGAGGTCAAGGCGGATCACCTGAGGTCAGGAGTTTGAGACCAGCCTGGCCAACATAGTGAAACCCCGGCTCTACTAAAAACACAAAAAATTAGCTGAGTGTGGTGGTGTGTGCCTGTAATCCCAGCTACTAGGGAGGCCAAGGCAGGATAATTGCCTAAACCTGGGAGGTGGAGATTTCAGTGAGCTGAGATTACGCCACTACACTCTAGCCTGGGCAACAGAGCAAGACCCTGTCTCAAAAAAAAAAAAAAAAAACTTCCTACAGCCAGGGTTGAGATCTACTGCTCTAGGTCCACCCTTACTCACTGTGAAGCTGAGAAAACCCAGACCCACAAGGTGAAGTGAAGCACTCAACGCCATGCTCTAAAGCAGAGGCAGAGCCCAGCTTGGCTGCTAGTGTCTGGGCACTGTAATGCAGTGGGCCTGAACTCCTGGTGCTCCAAACATCTACTTTTATCCATGCTTACTTTTCAGGAACCTTTAAATAGTCTCTCAACAGTAACTCTATTATACATTCAGATTGCCTAACATAACTGAAATCAGGGGTCCTTCTGAGATGTCAGAAGCCCATCTTGGTGGGAGAGGGGGAAAGCCAGAGTTTCAGGAGTTCAGCTTACCTTGCTCCTTTTCTCCTCCAACAAGAGTATCTCAGTTTTAATCTGTTGAATATATAGGTTTTGCATGTAGGATTTCATGTCAAGAAAAAAGCAAAGGCTGGGTGCAGCAGCTCATGTCTGTAATCTCAACATTTTGGGAGGTGGAGGTGGGAGGATAGCTTCAGGCCAGGAGTTTGAGACCAGCCTGGGCAACATAGCAAGACCCTGTTTCTACCAAAATAAATAAATAAAGAAAGAAAGAAAGAAAGAAAGAAAAAGAAAGATCTAAAAAGAAGCTTCAAAAAAAAAAAAAAAAAGAAGGAAAAGAAAAAAGAAAAAAAACAAATAACAACAAAACCAAATTAAATCTTCCCCCCAGGCCTCAAGGGATATAATGGCTTGTGTTTTCATTTAGCTATTGTTTTAATTACATCTCCTACCCTGAAAAGAGTATTTAAACACGAGGGAAGGTTAGACATTGAAGTCAATTTTTTTGAGGCTGCTAAATAATGTTGGCTCTGGTTTGGATCTTTTTTTCTTCTGATAACTGACTTCTTGTGTGGCTTTGAGCAACCTCTCTGAGTCGGTTTCTTTCATATGTAAAATAAAGATGCTGTCACTGGGTTGTTGCAGGTATTGCATGAAATGATAAACTTAGTAAAGGATTTAGCACAAAAAAGCAAATGTAAAGCACTAAATGTATCCAACATGAAGCATGTGCTCAGAATTTATTAGTTTCATTCCCTTTCTTCCCTTTTAGTTGACAGCAATGGAAAAGTTTCTGTTAAATAGTGATATCAGATTACAGGCTAAATGATTTAGCACCTGGGATATTTTAAGGTTGGCCTTATTTTGAGAATTACTGGGTGTGTTTGTTTTGTTTTGTTTTGTTTTGAGATGGAGTCTCACTCTATGTCACCCAGCCTGGAGTGCAGTGGTGCTATCTCAGTTCACTGCAACTTCCTCCTCCCGGGCTCAAGTGATCCTCCCACGTCTGCCTCCCGAATAGCTGGGACTACAAGCAAGAATTACCGTTTTTGAATAGTACCTTCAAAAAACATAACCTTAGAAGACCCATTTTTATGCTACTACAGGCAAGAAATATTGTTTTTGAATAGTACCTTCAAAAAACATAATCATAGAAGACCCATTTTTATGCTACTACAGGCGAGAAATATTGTTTTTGCATAGTACTTTCAAAAAACATAACCTTAGAAGACCCGTTTTTATGCTACTACAGGTGAGAATTATTGTTTCTGCATACTACCTTCAAAAACATAACCTTAGAAGACCCATTTTTATGCTACTACAGGCGAGAAACATTGTTTTTGCATAGTACCTTTAAAAAACATAACCTTAGAAGACCCATTTTTATGCTACTATAGGCGAGAATTATTGTTTTTGCATAGTACCTTTAAAAAACATAACCTTAGAAGACCCGTTTTTATGTTACTTTGGTGCATCACAATGTTTTCAAAGTACAAAATACAAAATAATTCAGTTTCAAGATCTTTAATATCTGAGACACTATTCAAGGACCAAGTCCTAATTCCTTCCATATTAATCTGCAACACTTCCCAAGTAACTCAACCAATATAAAGTGGATTAAGTCACCTAGAATATACATCTTCTTTTTTAATTACAGACACAAAGTTCCTACTTATAGTTATAATAGATTAGGCTGAGCATGCATTTTGGCAACACTCAAAGTAATTAAAAATGATTTAAAAGGCAAAAGAACAAAATTACCAGAGATGAAATACATCAAAGTAATCTAGTTGTTCAATTTTTTATTTAATCAAAGGCCTCAATTTGACTTTTTGCATTAACTTTAAGCAGGTGAAAACTGAACAATTCAGAAGGCCTTGGATGATTTATTCATGTTTTGCCATGTTTATGTATCCAATTTAAATTTAAATTTCACGGTTATTCAGACTACACAATGATAAGAATGGACAAGCAGGTTCACTTTAGGAATGGTTGTGAGTGATTATGCTAACTGCTAAAATAAAGGGATGAAAAATTGTGGAACAATTGCTTGTGAAAATAACCTAAACTAACGTTTAGATCTGCTCTGGTACTCAACTTGCTGCCAAATTTCCATGATGCTACTGACTTAACTGCCTTTGAAGAACTCTGCCAAGAGACTTCTCCTATCTGGAGGAAGAAAACACAGGGAGACCTTTTCCATAAGCAAAGAACAAATCTCAAGTTAACAGGATCCAGATAAAAAGGTAGTAACAGCTGACAAGACTGGCGAACCGTGTGAGCTGTGAGCTTGTACATACACACGAGGGCCACGGCCCCCAGATTCCATCACGTTCAACAGTGAGGCTTGCCCTTCTTTTTCAAGCATCATGTGCTCATTTTAAACAGATGTCAGACGCAATTTTACCACACAGATGGAACCAACCATTTAAACTAACTTATTCTGCCAAGTCTGTTTGGGGAAGGGCTGCATATCTAGAAATGCACATTTTGTAGTCATATCATGCTTTCAACTTAAATTCCTGCCACCCCTGACTACAGATCAACAGTTTTCCAATAACCAATGAGATAGATTAGCAAGACATAGCCTATTATTCTAAGTTTACTAGAAGTGAGAGTTTTTATCAACACACACACACACACACACACACACACACACACACACAGAAGAGTCTTGAAAGATCTTCCAAGAATGCAATTATACAGTAAGTTAATTTCTTATCCACAAAAGTATAGCTGTATTAACAACCCTTCCTTAAGTGGATACACTGGAATGCTGCCTTAGTTATCTCAAACCACTTTCCTGCAGCATTATTTTGCACTTACTTTTAGTCATTCTTCTCCATCTACCTTCACCCCTACCAAGCATCTGGCTCCTCCTCCTGCCTTCCTCCCACAGCACTCACACTTTCCTCTTGAACAGCACTGAAGGCATACAGGTCTGCATCTGACATGCTTGATTTTTCAGGTGTGGCTCTCTAACACAGACCTATCGTTGGAACCAGAAGCTTGATATGGTTTTAGTGAAACTTGTTCTGTGTCATAGATAAGAAAGCTGGATAAAGAACATGAAGATGAACTCAAAGACATAGACATATTCTTACGTGGCTGTGCTGAGGTCTGCCAAAGAAAAACTTTGAAAGATTGCCAGGAATCTGAACTTAAGTATCAAGGGCCTTTTGTTGACTCAGTTTTGCTACTGTTCTTTGTTGGTGGTTGGTTGGTTGAAATTTCATAAATCACCCCAGGGAAAATCTGGGGTCCAGAAAGATGAGATAAAGACTAATGATTGTGGGTGAAATATTGGCTGTGCTGTCTCCTCCGGTCACTTCATTTTCTCACCATACTGCCTCTCTCTATTTTCTTTACATTTTTTCTTTTAAGTTTTTGTACATTCTCAACCTTTAAAAGTCAAAATTCTGTAACGTGCATATCTTGAGGAAGTCTCATTCCACTCCTGACTCCTTTAGTTGCCTCCAAAGGCAACTAAAAATGTGAGTCCTCTTTGTGTTTCCTGAACTTGGTGCAAATAGTCCAAGATTTCTTAGTTACAGAAGGGATGGGCATGAAGGCATTTTAAAGGGGGCAGCAGGGATTGGTGGGGGCTGCCCTGAGAGAGGAGCTCTTATTCTGTGGGGAGGGAGAGGGACAGAGGTGACGGGTTAGTATGATTCATTGGATTGGAAAAGGAATTTAAGTGTAATTGTTGTTTCAGTCATTAAACATTTTACAATTTGTTGATGTCGTTTCCCACATTATGAGAAAGCAACTGAAACACACTGGGTTCAACATAAATGGCTTTATCACATTTAGTGAAGGCTGGAAAGATCTTGTGATTCACAATTTGCCAATTTAAATTGTTATTCACAAGAAAGAAATCTTGGTTTGGAGCTAGTTGGCTGCAAGTCAGGCTGAAGTTCACCTGAAAACATGTTAATTAATCACATTTTAAAAACATCTTCACTGGATAAAATGTGTATCCAGAGAAGTTTCTTGTTATGTGGGCTTCATCACGGGGTTGTAAGGTCCTCGAGGGCAGGGACCAAGTCTGTTTCACTACATGGTGTGTATCTAGAGCCACACAGTGTGCTCAAAACACACTAGGTTCTTAACAAATAATCACAGAACGGATGAATGACAGAATCAGATGGAAACAGCCTACCAGAGAGGGTGAGTAAGCATTTATTGCATTCAAGGGTACATTACTGGATCCTCAGGAAAAACAGGAAATTCAGGAAAGAGTTCAATCTCTATTTCTGGAATTTGTAATCTAGATGTAGCATATGAGTTTATTACTTTTGAGTTAAAACAACAAAATTGAGCTAATTATAGCAAACAGTGCCCAGTGAAGAAATGATTTTGGCAGGATGATAAAGAAGGGATGAATGGTAGGGAAGATTCCTGAGAAAGGTCTTCAAGAGCTTTGCTAGTTAGGAAATTACTGAGGAAAGAAGCAGTTACTATCCAAGAAAGGGCACTTCAAAGAAGGTAGAATTTGATCATTTGGCTTTGAGTGTCCCGAGGTCTAAACTTTTCAGCTTAAGCTAGAAAATAATTTACAACATGAAATTAGGTTTAGAATTTAGCATTGGTGTAAAAGGCTAAAATATTTTATAGAGTTTCTGATTTTATTAAAGTAATTTTACACCACTATAAAAATATTTTCTAAAATTTTGGGGTGCTTCCTAACAGTGGCAAGACAGATTCTAGACTATTGTGGCCTAGAAGGAGAAGTTATGAGCTATCTATATTAGGAAGCGTACAAAACAAGGTCTAAACTGAATCCAGTATCATATCTAATGAAATTTATTTTCAAGGATGCAAAACTTCAAGCATATCAAAAAGGAAAAGAAAATCCTAGACCAAGTAGAATGGAAGAGTTGTTAGCACAAAGGTAAGGGAGAAACTACCAAGTGTTTGTGTTTGCTTTGTGTGTGTGTGTGTGTGTGTGTGTACATGCACAAGTGTGTTTTCCTGGAGAGTTTTCTTTGAAGTCAGACTTTGAAGTTGGCTCTGCTGTGTGACACATCAACTATCCTTATCCAATACTAATCTTACTGTATCCTTCTTTGCTTCCATTTCACCATCCATCCTTCTTACCTTCAACTTTGCAAACTTACAATGGCCATTTATTTCCCCCAAATGCACAATTGCTCTTAAGTAATGACTTCAGTGTGTCAGGGATAAACATTTCTATCTAGCCAGAGTTGTATAAGCCAAACTAATTTCAGAGAGATGACTTTCATTTTATTTAGTGAAATGTTGATGACTTTTCCACTCAGTTCCCTCAATCTTTTTTAATTTAATGGATTTGGATAGAAGATGAAGTTCTAGAAGTACATCACACTCTTCAGGAATGAGATCAGCTTTGCCATGTACTAAGAATTAAGCTTTGCCCTTGTTCTAAGTACATAATACATAATTCTAATCTCTAAGAAAGTAATTGTTCTATAGGATGTTTTGTGGAAAATAGCTGTGGATTAAAATAAAATAAAAACAGCATCACTGAATAAAAATTGAGCATAGGTATATACTTTTATAATTACTGAAAGGTTATGTATCTTAGGGGAGGACATATGTTTTTGTATTATCAATAAAAGGCTAAGGGGTTAGGCCAGGCACAGTGGCTCACACCTGTAATCCCAGCACTTTGGGAGGCTAAGGGGGTGGATCACCTGAGGTCAGGAGTTCAAGACTAACCTGGCCAACAAAGTGAAACCCCTTATCTACTAAAAAATAAAAAATTAGCTGAGTGTGGTGGTGGGTGCCTGTAATCCCAGCTACTCAGGAGGCTGAGGCAGGGAGAACTGGTTGAACCTGGGAGGCAGAGGTTGCAGTGAGCTGAGAGTGCGCCACTGCACTCCAGCCTGGTCAACAGAGCAAGACTCCATCTCAAACAAACAAAAACCAAAAAACAAACAAACAAACAAAAAATCAAACAACAACAACAACAAAAAGAAGGCTAAGGGGTTAATTTAACAGAATAATTTTGGCAGGGGGCAAGAGAGGATCTGAGAACAAGAAAGTCAAAAATCCTGATCATCGGGAGAATATCCACACTTGTTCCATGTTCAAATACTTCCTTTGCATGTGAAAATCCTCAAGTTGATTTAACATTGATTTTTTGGGATTTGGGAAGAGGAAGGAGGAACTAGAAATCAGGCTTAAAGTTTTCAGAAAACAACAATCAACATTCTCAGCTCTAAGCACCAGTAACAACAAAGGCCAGAGAAGATTACTGTGAGGGCTTGGGATCAGATATCTAATCTAATTATTAATAGAAATTTGATTTCACACGACCTTTTGTAGAGTCCAGAAAGTTATATTTGGATGATTAATTCTTATGACATCATGATAGGCAAAAAGCGTCAATATTTGGGTTTCCCCCTTCCATGATATGGCCGTCCTCCGAGTTATGAAAACATATTCTTAGAATTCAAGACAGATCACACTAGATTGGAATGGTTCTACTGCTCCAGCCCTTGGAATTCACTTCCCCTCCAATGCCCTCTGACACACACACAATTGTGGAAGGACTGCTCATGCCTGTGTGCCCATCACTGCAGCAGGTGTAAGCGTCTTTGTCATCACTGTCACCAGGTGAATACAAGGTACAGCAGCAGACTCATGCCACTGGAGGAAGTGAGACAGCTGAGGGGCTCTGCTGCAACGGATGGTTCCTGTGATTCATGCATGGAGACCATACGGTTAGAATTCTACCAACAAGTTGGCATTAATCAGTGAGGATTTTCTCCTCGGTTTTCAGACGATTTTCATTTTCTATTTGTGAAGCATTAGCTTCATCAACTCCATTCAGTGACTTCAGACTGTGCCTTGATTCCAAACAAGTGAATCACTGTAGAGGATGATGAAACCCTGGGTGACAGATAATCTTTTAATCAGTTTGTTTACCAAGATTGGCTGCTAGTGGCATGTCATGAAGAAATAATACTGAATACGCTACCAGTTATTATTACAAACTGCTATCAAGACAGATTTTTTAAAAAAGCAGTAAGGGATCAAATTTCTAGCAGGCACAATTCTTAGTTTTTCTTAGCTATGCTTGATTTTTAGTGATGTGGCTTTCCAGGATCCTTGTTGAAAAATAATTCAAGAGAAATTTCTGTGATATTCTTGCACTAATTCTTCTCCTGAAGGAACAAAAGCAATTTTTTTCATCTCTTTTGAAAATTTGAAAAGGGTAGAGAGTTTTGAATGAAAAGATTGTACAAGAGAGTTTTAAATAAAAAACTATTTGACAGGGTATAGCATTTGGAAAAAAAGGGAAGAACTTTTGTTCTTCTTACATGATTAAATATAGCATTAAATTGATAACCAAATTATTAAATTGATAATTGGGAGAGGGAAGGGGCAAGGGAAATGTTCTTCTTGCTTCCCAGTGTAGTTTTGGTGGGAGCAGCAGCTAGTTTTATTCCCATAATGATTTATGAAAAAGAACGGAAAGAGTGATTTGTTAACCATTGAAGAAATATTCATTCATATGTTCATTCAGGGCAAAATTTTGGCACTTTTGAGCAAAAATGTCAAAATTGAATATGACCAAATATTGACTTGAGGTATATGTGAAAATGAGTGTAATATGAAAATGTTTAAAGCTATACTCACGTAGTTAAAAATTTTCTCTACAGTTTATAATATTGGAACTACAATACGCATATGGAGTATAAGCTCAGAAAAATGTTGCATTTATTGATGTTGATGTTTCATAATCTACTTTAAAAAAATGGGAGAGACACAGAAGTATTACAGGGATATTTACAGCTGTCCTTGTTCACCACTTTGCATGGGAGGCTCTGTTTCAACATGGTGGATCCAAGGGTCTTGCTCCACCTAACATGGTTGGAAATGCTATTTGCCACATGTAATTCTATTTTGCACCCTTTGGCTCTAGACCATGAGAGCCAAAAGCCACAATAACTCCAAAAGAGGAAATAATTTTTCCACTATTTATATTTTCTGTGAGACAGCACAGGCAGATGATTTATATAATGCTGTAGAAAATTAATATTAGTTGCAGCCAGACTCAACTTTCCAGCCTTCAGCATCCATTTGAGAAAGCCAAAGATGTTGTGTCTGAGTTTTAATTTTAATGAGTTAAAAATAAGTGTTCTTTTCTGCTGTTTCCTGAATGAATATAAAAAAGTATGAACATTGCCAATCAAGGAACACTACTTTGATTTTGATCCAATAGCAATACTAACCAAAAAAGAGTGAAAAAGTTAAAAAAAGTGTTTTTCAGAGAGAATGGGGCTCCAACAAGACAGTATATGTGCATTTGTTTGCTGTTTAAAACTTCCTTTGATCCACAAATCTGCTTCCATCCTATCGTAAGAAATTTCAAGGAGATAATATTACCATCAGTTAAAGTCATCATATGTAAAATCTTCATCTTCTCTTTATAAAATTCAAGCTCTTTCAGGCTTTCCTTTATGAATCTACTTAAAGAAAATGATAATGAACTCTTGGCATATGTTAATCCATTAGTACAACAAATAACCTAACTACTGAAATATAGATAATAACTTAAGAAATTGTTTTTGAAAATATAAAAACATACATTACTTGGGTATAGATTTAAGTATAGAAAAATACTATAAAATCAATGTCCACTTTCTTTTTTCTTATAACACATACCTTGAGAGGAAAAATTTATACTGACCGTAAATTCATTAAAAAGAAAAAATATTTTTTTTTCCTTTTCCTTTCTTTCTGTTCCACGAGAGAAAGGAAGCCAAAACTCAATAAAACAGTTTATATGTTAATCACAGAAGATACTCAATGCTCACTCTGCTTGGGGAGTCAGCCAGAAGATTCGGAACAAGTTGTTCTCATGATTCTTAACTGTGAAGTATGGTAACGACAGGTCAGTTGGATTTGTAAGCTAGCTGGTTTTAAAAAGATCTTGGCCATTTGTGAAGCCAATATATTTTCCTTTTCTTAGTCTCATAAGAATGACCTCAAGGAACCTTAACACATTTCCTTCAAATTTGTGCTATTGTTAATCAAAGTTCACTCCAGCAATTATTTTAAAATTAAATTTTTGACACAATGAAATTTGACCCTGAGTTGGTAGGAAAAGTTGATAAATTGCTTTTTAAACTGATGTGGTGCTACATTAATTGGTTTTCTTGTTTTTCTGGAAAACTTCAGCATGTTAGTAGCTCTCCATAACATTTTATAATTGGATCCTTAAGAGTTTCATGAAACTGTTTTTTAAAAATGTTTTCAAAAAACATTTTTACTGTATCTAAACTGTACAGAAGCCAAAGTTCTAGTTAAAGTATTCTGTAATTGTTTCTAGTAAAACAAAAATGAACTATAAACTCTCTATCTTCATGTCACTTATCTGTATGACTTTCCAAATAGATATGTCCTCTTTGGCTGCAATAATAAATCTCATTATTTAATATCTGACAGAATAAACATGGCCACTCTTGATAGACATGTTGACTGATGGACTGAGACATATAGATACATGCCATGTTTATAAGGTAAATCAACTTTTTTTTTCTGCCTTTTGAAATGCAGAAAGATAAACAGATAATGTTTCTGGATATGGAGCAGTTGATTATATCTATCAGAATTGAATTTCATACTAAGAGTAAGAAACCCTTCAACACTTCCATTGGTGTTTCATTAGAGATACTCTGCTGAGCTTTAGACATTTCAAACCAGCGGCTAAGAACAGACTTAACACCTCTAAAGTAGTTAAAATGGAAAATGACCTATAAGTAAGCAATAAGTCTTGCTTGTATCTCTGTTATGTTTATCAGTCCAAACTCTGCCCTTCTTCTATAAAGTATAGTCTGAATAAATATTTTTTGACGATGATAATAACTTTAGATACTCCAAATTTAGCATGAAAAGAGTAAATTAAAAACTGCCTGACCTCAAATTTGTAGTGTGAAACAATGCCTATTTTATATTCAAAGCTCAGGAGAAATAGCATGTTAAGTGAAGCATATATATTAGTTTCAATGTTAGAAAAATTCTTTACCTTTTCCCCCTGTACATCATCATTATTAAATATTATCCATGAGAGCCTACATAGAAGGCCGTGTGAGCTCAAAATACACCTGTGGTTAATACTGAGGTTCAAAGGCTGTTATGGATGTCAGTCATCTAGGGATATGGTTAAAATAATCACTGGTGGAAAACTAAAAGTGCAAAGGCTAGGAATATGAAGAGTTGTGAGATTGCCAGACTGGAAGACCATCAGACTCAAAAGTCTGGGGACTGGTCATGATTAAACAACTCATTGTGAAACTCTCTGTATATCCCCTCGCTGGTCTTTATTATCATAGGGGGAAAATGAGAGAAAGGAATCTTCCTCTCCCATATATTGTAAATGAGATAAATATTTGAGATACTTTAAGATTTCTGAATGCAAGTTGTTCAATAACTAAGTTATAATTAACAGCAATATCAAGCACTTTACTGTTAAACAAATCCATATTTATTTCCTTGTCTCCTAGCTTTTTCAATTAGACTGAATGTTAAGGCAGAGAAGAAATAAAGGTGTCTTTGGCTTCTTAGAGGAAATAGTTAAATTGAAAGTTGTACAAAATTTTTTGTAGGCTTTCAATTTTTCTCTATTTTTTTCTACAAATTAATGCAAAGGTTTTCCTAATCATTACATAAAAACGTAACACTTCTATAGCAATCTATGATGTATTAAATAAGTAATAAGTCTTGCTTATAACTCAGTTTTGTTTTTCAGTCCAAATCCTGCTCTCTAGGAATTACAGTGTGTAATATGATTTGATTTGATGATGATGATGTCTTTAAAAGGTATATCATAAAATGAATGGGGAAGGGTGCTAATCTCATCTATGTCAATTACATTATTTTTATTCCTTTTAATGGAATCATCAAGTAATTTGTTTAAAATGTAACACTTCATCTGAGAGGCATAATTGCTTTAACATTGTTGTGATAGTTTTTGATGAACTACAGGAACACATATAGATGGTTTTTCATGTTAATATGAATGTGATGTATGTAGCAATTGGTTCTATAAAAGGCTGTTCGGAACTGTTTTCTCTTGAACAGCAGTGGTCTTATGGATATCTGCATGACCTCTGCCGAAGTAAAATACTGTGGTTTGTGAGAAGACATGACCTTTGGACACAGCTGGTCTAGTCCTGGCTCTGATGTGTCAGTGAAAGTGGAACAGTTACCTGGCTCTCCCGAATCTCTGTTTTCACTTGGTTAAATGAGGGTTACATGTACTTACTTACAGAGTCATTATGAGAATTAAATGACATTAAATGTTAAAATTTGTGAGTGGTCAATATATGTACTTCTTTTCTCCTCCTCAGTCTCTTAAGAATATTCTACACCAGTATTGCAGAATAAAGAAACAGGGATATGTTAATTTGTTTGATATAATAATTTCACAATGTATACATATATCAGGTGGGGTGCGGTGGCTCATGCCTGTAATCCCAGAACTTTGGGAGGCCGAGGCAGGCAGATCACTTGAGGCCAGATGTTCGAGACCAGCCTGTCAACATGGCAAAACCCTGTCTCTACTGAAAAATTTAAAAATTAGCCAGGCATGGTGGCGTGTGCTTGTAGTCACAGCTGCTCAGGAGGCTGAGGCAGGAGAATCACCTGAACCCAGGAGATGGAGGTTGCAGTGAGCCGAGATTGTGCCACTGCACTCCAGCATGGGTGACAAAGCAAGATTCTATCTCAAAAAAAAAAAAAAAAAAAAAAAAAAAGGAAAAGGAAAAAAGAAGCACATACTTTTCCTTTAAATTTGTAGGAAATTATATTTTTTTACAAACTCATTTTGCCTTCAAATAATACAATGACTAAAAAAAGCATCTTGAATGATCATATTGTTATAATAATGAGCTTTTCCCTTGTATGTTCAAAGGATATAATCTGATATGAAAAGCCTTCACTAATATGATTATTTCACATGAGATATCGATAGTAGCAGAATATGAAATCTTTTTTGAAAGGATGAGAGCAAGAGAAAAATAACTTAAGGGAATAAGAATCAAATTCTGTCCTCAGGAATTTGAAACCCTCAGCATCTATTTTGGAACTTGTGGCTTTCACCACGCAGCAATGAGGAGAATGGGTGACTTGTGAAACATCCACTCATGTTCCAGTGGAGAAAAACATGATCAGTGCATCCTTTTTGAATGGGCTTTATTTATGGATACAGTTCTCAGAGATCCTGGAATGTCTTTGCTCTGTCCTTCAGCTGCCAGTTTGAGGTAGGCTCCTATAGATTGGTGGTAGGTTTTTCAGAGGTTTTCTCTGAAGCAGTTTTCTTAAGCCCATGAAGAAAGGCCAGTGACACAGAGGGCTGTGGGCTGTGTAAACATCTTCCTGCTAATGTCCCAAGTGTTTTAACAGTGGAAGATTTCAATTTTAGTTATAGCACTATTTCCCAGGATTAAAGGCTCAAGTTTGAATTCAGTTAATGACAAAATGATTCACTAGGAGGTAACTTCTGTGAGAGACAGGCCTTTGTCTTGTTCTCTGCTGAATGCCTTAGAATAGGTCCTGAAATAATATCGGGCATGTAGTAGGTGCTCAATAAGTATTTGTAGAAAAAAATGAATGAATACTTTTTAAAAAATTGACCTTGATTTGTACAGCACTCTGGTGCATGAAATTATTAGAAACAAAACATGTGTGATGCCTTTTATTATGTGTTGACCCCAAGATAATCTTACCAAATCTCACAAAATGTGGCAAAAGAGGATATAAAAAAAAAATCTTAGTGGAAAGTTAAGTCTTTAATGCAATAAAGAAGACAATACATAAACTAATAATAGTAACAAAATGCTCATTGAATATTTACTGGAACCATGCAATGATCTAAGTGGTTTATCTATATCATCTCATTAAATAACAACCATATATTGATGTGTGAATCAGGCATTGTAGAGTAGTGGCTGAAGACAGACTTTGGAGCTCAACATTCTGGGTCTAAATTCAGGCTCTGATACTTTCTCTGATAAATTCAGGCAAGTTGCTTATCTTCTTGGTTTCCAAGTGTCTTTATCTGTAAAAGGGGGGAAATAATACTTTCTGCCTTATACAGCTGTTGTGAAGTTTAAATGAACAATTGATCCTAGAAGAGTACTAGGCATGTAATATCTATCTGTCATTCTCTCTCTTGTTCATGTAGAACAGTGCCTTGTGCAAAGTAGGAGCTAAATCTTAGCAGTCATTGTGTGTTACTAATATCATTCCCATTTTGCAGATGAGAAAACTGATGCCCAGAGAAGTAACTTGTTCAAGATCACACAGCTAGTAGCTATTGAAACTAAGGTTGGGATCTAGGTAGTCTAACTGGGTACCTTTTGCTCTTAACCACTATGCCATTGTATCTCCTCAAATGAATGTGCTGAAAAGGTATTTAACTCACTCTTAGTAATAAACTACTCTTAGAATTTATTCAATAATTTTCAAATGATAATTTGACACTTCTTGACTAGAATATCATTTTGAAGATTTCTAATGAATAAGTACAGGTGTTTCTGTAGGTTATTAATAAAAATATGCTATTATCCACCCAGTTGCCTGATTAATTTTAAGAGCCAATGCACTAGAAAATGATTGCTATTTTCTGTAATTTAGGCTACAAGAATTGTTAGTAACTAAAAATAAGCCTCATCACAGAGAGACCAGCTTTGCATTCATTTGACATTAGCAAATTCTTTATGTTCAATTCCCCATCTGAAGTGGTAGATCCTCAACAATAGCTTGTAGTTTAGGATATATTTATGCAGATTCTCTATGGCACAAGGAAGAGCACAATCATCTTTCAGTGACAGTATAAGAGGCTGATGCTTTTGAAAAATGGTTGAACCATACATTTAATTTAAAAAAGGGTGAGAAAATAACATGTATCACTAACAGTGCAGGCTACATTTAAGTAGCAAATAAAAAGAAATTGTGTTTGTTTTAATGGTGAATTGCCTTTAGTTGCATCAATGGAATGATCATGAAAAGGATAAAAAAATCAATTATTTAATTTCCAAATCTCCCCTCAGAGCAGTTCAGCTTTGTAAGTTTAAACAGTTTGTGAAATCTAGCCAAGTATGCCAAATACAGTATAAAGTGAAAGACAAACTTCAAAAAGGTGATTTTTCATTAAAAACTACAGCCAGTTTTCTTCCTGAAATCAGCCAGATACGCTTATCCAGACAGATGCAGGCCAAGGTCAAAGTGATAAATTTTTGGCAAATTAAACCGGACATGTTAGGTTTAGACACTGCCCCTACTGCAGTCATTCCATATCACCTTAGAGTCCCCATAGCATCACAGTGAACACGGGAGGAAAAACTATTAAAGAAACTTGTATTTCTCCTCAGAAGGCTCAGATATTTTTGAAGCTTCACTTCTGTATTCAAATTTTCCCAAAATAATCTGAAAAGTTAAAAGGCAATTAGTATACTGAAAGCAGAATTTCTCTGCCACTGAGGTTATGCTTTCTTTAATTCTTTTATCTGTCAGTCTCTTTAATTTTTTATCTGTAGCATATATTTTTGAGCCTCTTTTGGATGTCTACTTGGCAGGTACGGAGCCAAGGTGTCAAGAATGATTCCACTGCTCAATTTTGACACAGAGTAATCATACCATTCTCGACGCATGTTTGGCTATGTATGGGGGCAACTACTGATAATAATATTATCATTAATTTATGCAGAATAAGAGAAATAGGTTTAATTTGGATACTCCAGGTCAGTGAATAACAGTTACATATTTAAAATGCGCTATTCTATAAATGAAAAAGAAACTTTTATTTAGAAATAAATCATAAAATACTGTTTGGTTATATATAAGGCAAAGCAACTTTTTGCTAGATATTGTTCTATTTCTCTGAAATCTCTTCAGTAGACAGCCTTAGCACCTCTGTTACCTGCCTCCCTGAGCTTCAGTCACATTCTTAAAGCGGCAGCTCTGGTCACAGGTTCTCTGTAGGAGTTACTGCTTTAGCAGAAAATGCTCTTCTCCTCCTATGGGCTGGGTAAACTCTCTCACAGCTTCTCACATGCATGGTGTTTCAGACATATGCCCTTACAAAACAACATTGTGTTTGCTCAGAACACTTATCTAAAGTTGTATTTACACATTCATGAGTGAGGTAATCTGATGACTAACTTTTCCCTGCATTAGACTGTAAGAGGGTCAGAACAATGTTGGTTTGTTTCCCAGCTTTATCTCAAGGATCCACAGAGTGCCTGGCATGGAGAAGGAAACCAGCAATCAGTAGTTGAGAGAGAAAAGAAAGAAAGAAAGAGATGGGGAGGGAGGTGGGGGTGGGGAAGAGAGGAAGGAGGGGAGGAAGAAAGGAAGGAAAGGAAGGAAGGAAGGGAGGGAGGGAAAGAGGGAAGGAGGAAGGAAGGAAGGGAGGGAGGAAGGGAGGGAGGGAAGGAGGAAGGAATGAATGAAGGAAGGAAGGGAGGGAGGAAAGGTGGAAGGAAGGAAGGGAGGAAAGAAGGAAGGAAGGAAGGACAGAAGGAAGGAAGGGAGGAAAGAAGGAAGGAAGAAAATAAGGAAGGAAGGAAAGAAGGAAGGAAGGGAGGAAAGAAGCAAGGAAGGAAGGAAAGAAGATGAGCAGGGCTGGGGAGTCTCTCCAGACAGATAAGATTCAGGCCAGGTTAGGCAACACCCATCCTATGCATGAAGATAGAAGGAAGCAAGGTTAAAAAATAAACAGAAAAATAAATGCAAAAAGAAGGCAAAAGAAATAAAATTGAGGATATTAGACAGGGAAAGGGAATTAATACTCACTGAGATCTATCTTAGTCTAGTTACTTTATAAACATTTCAGTTCGATGACCGTCTTATGGAACAGGGATTTCTGAATCTTTGTTCAATAAGACCCCACTAGACACTAATGTCCTTCATATTATGCTGTATTTTTTTCTACTCATCTAAATTTTTTTTTCCTTTATGACTTTATTTTAATTTAAATTTTTTTTTCCACAGGGAGTCATAGCATACAGATAATTAACACAGATTATCTGTGCCAGCTATTTCTCTAAATACTTTGCATGTATTACCTTATTTAATCCTTAAAACAACTTTACTGTTATTCCCCCTTTACCAATAGGGAACACTAAGGCTAAGAGTTACAGAGCTAGTATGTGCGGAAGCCATGACTCAAACACAGGTAGACTCAAATTCAGAATCCTTGTGCTTAATTGCTACCTGATACTGCTTCTTTGTAGAGCAAGCAGATTATTAAGCAATTGAAGTGATTTGTCTGAGCGGTCTTTATTATTCTGACTAAAACGGTTTACTAGGACATACACATTAAAGCCATCTCTGCCCCCATCTGGTAGTGTTGACTGACAGCTGGTAGCATCCCAGAATCCTAGTCACACCTGGTCTGTCTTCCTATTGTCCCAGTGATCGCATCACCAGTGACTGGACATGACTGGCTGGGGAGACTCTCCAGTCAGATAAGATTCAGGCCAGGTTAGGCAACACCCATCCTGTGCGTGAAAACAAATATCAGAGCCAGGCAAAAAAGTTTCCTGCTGAAATGTTAATAATTTGGCTGAAATAATAACCATCTCAATAATAATGCATAATGATAATAATGCATAATGACTCAGTTTCCTTTGGTAGACATTGTCAAATTATTCAATCTTCTTTTTGGGAATAGGCAGGCCCTTTCTGATTCTGCTTCAAGTCTCTACCTCTCACTGGGAAATAAAGGGCTGAATTTTAGGTATGATTCAGAACATCAAAGAATGTTCAAGCTTAAAGTGCTTTGAGGTCATGAATACAACAACCTCATTTTATAAGAGAGAAAACTAAGGCCCAGAGAGGCATTTTAAGAAGAATGAATATTTCTTTCCGACCTTAAAATGACTCAGAGAGAAAGACACCATGGAAAATAAACGTTTTTTATGTGCTGCCTTCACATTTAGTTACAAAACAGAGAAAACCAATGGGTAAATGATTGTTGCTATCAATATTTCTTCTCATTTTTACATTCCACTCATTTTCTATAGACGTGAAAAGAAAGAAATGCCTACTCTATGCTAAGGGAACACGTGCTCGTGGGGCAGCCAGGGGCCAAATACCAGCCTAGTTGGGAGATATGCAGGTAGGTTTATGTGGTCTGTACCGGAGATACTCTCTGGCTTGCATCAAGTTTGAGTAGATAATAAGGCCTGAAAAGTATTTGTTGAGTGAATGAAAGACTGCTTAAATTAATCAGTGGGGAAGCGTACGTGAGGCATTTCTCCTCTGAGGTGTATGGAATAGACTGGAAGAAAACAATATACGATACATGTTCAGGGAGGCAGGTGCTTAGTGGAAAGATCTCTCTCCAAGGAGGACCTGTTTGTAAGTTGAAGAAAAAGTCTGGAACCTTAGGATTTAAACTAGGACAACTTCTGGCAAAAAAAGATGCTTGACAGAGTTGGAAATCCAATTTCAAACCCAGAGTAAGGGTGTCCTTTACATTTCCCTAAAGCAGAAAAGTGTCTCTGGAGAAAGAACGCATGGGCTGGAATTGCAGACTCACTCTGAGTGGAAGCAGAGCCCCCAGCTGTGGTGGGTTGGCAGTCTCCGCTCTGAACTACCCCTTCTGTCCTGCTTGCTTTGTGATGATCCGGGAGCCCTGCCAGCTAGTGTCCCTGAGGGACTGGGTTCAAGCAATCAAGTGTGCCAAGGCCCAGCCGCTCCTCCTCAACCCAGCTTCCACCCGCTCGCCAAAAGCACTGAGGGTTCTGTAATGCTCAACGAACATCAAATTGACAATATTGGCAACATTTCCAGACATGTCAAGGCCTTGTTTCTTAAAATACAGTCTCATATATGACAAGTGTGGTACAGGGTTAATGAGTTTTTGCAAGTTTTAGATGTTGTATGTCTTACAATAGAGCACGAAATCTGTTCTGGGTCTGAAACAGTATTACTAATGTTAGAAGTATTTAACGTTTCTTTTAAAATACTTAAATCACTTGAAGTTTCAATTATGTATAACTTGAGGCCAACAACAACATCCGTATTTCTGTAGCATACTGTAGCCTTCTTTTGTTTATATGTCAGTTTTCCCTATTTGACTATAACCTTCTTGATGGTAGGAACCATGCTTTAAAATTTAAAAAAGCTTTCTTGAGGTATAATATACAAACCATAAAATTCATTGGTTTTAATTGTACAATTTGCCAGGTGTGGTGGCTCATGCCTATAATCCCAGCACTTTGGGAGGCCAAGGCAGGTAGATTGTTTGAGGTCAGGAGTTCGAGACCAGCCTAACCAACATTGTGAAACTCCATCTCCACTAAAAAAAAAATAACAAGAATTAGCCAGGTGTGGTGGTGCATGCCTGTAGTCCCAGCTACTCGGGAGGCTGAGGCAGGAAAATTGCTTGAACCTGGGAGTTGCAGGTTGCAGTGAGCCGAGATCATGCCACTGCAATCCAGCCTGGGTGACAAAGCGAGACTCCATCTCCAGAAAATAAATAAATAAATACATAAATAAATGCACAATTTTTTGATATTAGTACATTTACAGAATTGTGCAACTAGTACCACATCTTATGAAATCATTTCTATCACTCCAAATATAAGTCCCCTGATCATTTGCCTCCACTCTCATCCCTACTCCCCGGCTTAGGCAACCATGAATCTATGTTTTTGTCCTACTTATTCTTGAAGCCCCAGTGCCTCAGGAAATGCTTTAGTTTATTAAATTAATGTCTTAAGTAATGAATTAATTAGTTTCTAGGGACATAGCGCTCTCTACTCATGATTTCCAACTTTTCATTTGTACGCCAAGTATTTTAATCTGGCATCATCTCATTTCATGAGAAAAACCTTGTAAGGTGGTTAGGGCAGGGTGATACTTTTTGAAAATGATAAAACAGACTTAGAAAGAGTGAGTGATATGCTCAAATTTCCCAATTGTAAGTGATAAAGCTATGCCTTTTGACTACATAGCCAGTATTAACTCCATCATGGTCAAATTAGGGTGATAGACTATTGAGAAAACTTGGGGTCTACATAAATATATTTGGACTTTTATGTAGAAGTTAAATAAAAACTCCCATTATCTTTAACCCTGAATTGATTTGATGAAGTAAAATAAAAAAATTTTTATTTTAAAACGAGGTTGGCACATGCATAATAACAGAGAACTGAAAAGAGTAACACATTTTTTCTCTTGTTAATTGGCAAATTTGAGAGCACGCAGCTTTCTGAGGACTTCTTTGTGTGGCTGGTTGTTCAATTTTGTTCTTCATTTTGGGAGAGGATGCACAATTCACCTGCTTTTACATAGCCAAATTGATATGGGAAAGAATTATTAAAAAGCTTACAGAAGAAAAGGAAATTACTTTTTATTGAAACATACTTTAACTTGATCAAAATTATATTTATTTTGGTAATGTGTGCTATATTTTACAGACGTATGCTTCCGTGGTAGAGGCAAGCATAACTTTCCTTTAAATGTGGTTCTGGTGGGTGCATGCCGGTGAAGGTTTGTTATCTGTCCCTCAGGGCAGATTCTTGCTGGTTCAAGCAAAGGAAGACATAGTTCCTTGCCTGAAGTAAAATGGACTTCAGTTGGCAGCTGAATTTGTCCAGGACTTAAAGAATATCATACAGGAGTAAGTCCTGCTTTCCCTGGATATCCAAAAAAATCGAGGAGAGAGTGACTATTGAAGAATTTTAAAGCATCTCTGGGTTCGTAAAGCACTAATTCCTTTTTATAGAGCATTATTTGTAAATTACTACAATAAAATTTTACTTTACTGTTTTAAATCCTCAGCTCGTATGTGTAATTTATCAATATGAATAGTTGTTTTTATAAGTTAGCTATTTTGTTTGTACTCTCAGCTCTCTGGAGACGCGTATAGCTCCAGTTACAGTTACAGCCGCAGTTCTATCTCAATTATGCAAAATACACAAATGAAAATGTGAGCAAATTACAGAGACAAGCAAATCCATGAACAAGAACACATCTGTATGATGATAATGTTAAGACAGAGTCAGAGAATTTGAAAACTGGAAGTCATCAAGCCCAAAGATGAGAAAACCAAGGCTCAGAGAAATTGAATTACGTGTGGAAATTTAAGTTGAGGAAGAGGGAGGCAAGAAAAAGATTTTGACAAAAGCCAAGAATTTGTTACAGAATTTATATTTTAATGAGTTAAGTAGATAATTTTAAAAATCAGGTAACTAAATTATAGAATACAAAATATAATATTTTCTGTGGTTATAATTTCAGTTGTAAGAGATTGGAAAAATGATAAATTTATATATTTAAAGCTTTGCATGTGATGCATTTTAACACAACATCTAATTCTATGCTACCTTCCCTTATTTTAGGAAAACCCCTCACTTAGATCTTTGAATTAAATTTAATGTTAAAGTTGAAGGGTTTAATTTTTCTTTCATTCATTTTCTAATTAATTTTATAATAAATATTTGCTGAGTGTTTGCTATGAATCAGGCATCATATTTGTGCTCTGAGACTAAAGCCAGAATAAGTCAGATGAGCTCCTTACCCCCACAGAACTTCCATTCTGGTGGGAAAGTAGAACAGGCACAAGAAAATAAAAAAGTGAGTAAAACTTTCTGATAGTGACATGAAGAAAACAAAAATGAAAATGGGGATAGAGAATAGGTGGGTAGGTTATTTCAGATGAGATGATTAGGGAAATTCTCTGATTTTTTTGGTGACATCAAGACTCTGGTTGACTCTGTTTTGGCTGTGCCAAGGTTGAGAAGACTCTCAGACAAGTAAGTGGAAATGTCAAAGAGGCTTCTAGTTGTGAGTCTGGAGATCAGAGAAGCAAATAAAAAAGGGCATTATCAGAAGAGATGGGATTTGAAGACACAGCACTGACTGAGACAATTTAAGGGAGATTATTAAGAAGGCTGAGAAGGGTTCTCCTAGGAGAGAAGAGAAAACCTGGAGAGTGTAGAGTCTTAAAATGCAAGAGAAGAAAATTTCAAGGAGGCTGATCTGGAATGCTGGATCCAAAGCATAGAATACTGCTTTGAGGTAGAGTGAGAGGAGGGCAGATGAGATGCCATTGAATTTGGTACAGTGAGGATTTTGAATTTGGCAAAAACAGTTTCATTGAGAAGACGAGAGTGGAAACTCAGTAGGAATGAATTAGGGTGAATGGGAGATGAAGGAAGTGGAGACCATCCCTTTGAGAAGTTTGCTATGAAGCGGAAAAGAGAAATAGGCATAAGCTGGAAGGGGATAAGAGAGCCAAGGTGTTTGTTTTGTCTTTAAAGGGATATATTAGATCATGTCAAAAAGCTGGTGAGAATGATGCAAGAGAAAGGAAACGCCTAATCATGCAAAGAAGAGAAGATTTGATGCAGCTGCTTCTGAGTGCTGTAAGTACACTTAGCAGGGGAATGAGGACCCATTTGAGACACATGGTCACAAATTTAAAGGGATACCAGTCAGCATGATTAGGTGATTTTCCCTATGTTTAGTTTCTCAGGCACAAGACAAAGATAGGACAAGGCTGGCCGGTGTGGTGGCTCACGCCTGTAATACCAGCACTTTGGGAGGCTGAGGCGGGTGGATCACCTGAGGTCAGGAGTTTGATACTAGCCTGGAAAACGTGGTGAAACCCCATTTCTATTAAAAATACCAAAATTACCTGGGTGTGGTAGAGGGTGCCTGTAATCCCAGCTACTCGGGAGGCTGAGGCAAGAGAATCACTTGAACCTGGGAGGCGGAGGTTGCCGTGAGCCGAGATCACGCCATTGCACTCCAGCCTAGGTGACAAGAGTGAAACTCCGTCTCAGAAAAAAAAACAAAACAAACAAACAAACAAAAAAAAAACAACCATAGGACAAGGCCAATATATGGATTTAGTTAAAGTTGGAAGTTTTGTTGAGAAAGGGGATTCATTGCAAGGGAGTGTCATAGTGAAGGTACATGGAATTTATACTAGTTAAAAGAAGAAAGTGAGTACCTGAGTGAGGTGATGAGTATTGTCAGTGTCACTGTATTCGAGGTTTCAATGGGCCAAAGATTCAATGGGATTGGGGACACTAAAGTGAGTGTTGCAAGAATAAGAAGTGAGATGCTTAAAACCAAGCTTTTGGAGTTGACTGACATTGTTGATCAGTGGAATGAAAAAACATAGCTGAGCTATACAGGCCATGAGAGCCCAGACAAAAGAGAAAGAGCCTCCTGTTACCAAAGTGGAGTACTAGGATCCTTTAGCACAGGATTAGTCCCTATAATTTGGGAAACACTTAAAGATGAGTTTTGAAATTAGGGGATTCCTGCAAAGATATGGCAATTATCTAAAGCACTTCTGATATAACAGCCAAAGGCCAAAGTTCAGATCACCTTAGAAATCTCACTGTCACTAAGTAATTTTGTTTGGAGATCTATATAATTTACTAATTGTGTGACCATGGGCATTTTGTTTAGTTTTATTGAGCTACACTTACAAATGTAGGATATCACCACCACCACCACTGTTACCACACTATCACCACTGTCATCACCACCATCATCACCATTATCATCATTACCACCACCACCATCATCAACATTATCTTCCTTCTTACCATTATCATTGTTGTCATTATCAATCATCATCACCATCATCATTGAGATATATAGGTTGCCATAATTAATTTAGGGCCTTTCTGTTGGCTCTGCATGGAACACTCTGTCCCTAGACATATGTTCAGCAGATTATCTGCCTTCATTTCAAATGTTACCTCCTCAGAGAAACCCCGTAACTCAAACTAAAGTAGGATCTTCATGCCTCTGACATGCCTTTATTCCTTAAACACCCAGTTTTTATCGCTTATTATTATTATTATTATTATTTACAGATAGCATCTCCCTTTGTTGCCCAAGCTGGAGTGTAGTAGTGTGATCATAGCTCACTGTAGCCTTTAACTCCTGGGCTCAGAGATGGTATACATTTATTTGTTTACTTGTTTAATTACATTTATTTGCTTGTTTATTGTTTGTATAGCCTCTTTCAAGAAAAAGATTCTATGAGATCAGGGACCTTGCCTAAAACTAGAATAATGACTGGCTTATAGTAATGATAAGTCAGTATTTGTGAATGCAAAGGTCAACTGTAAAATCCTCTATCAAACAGCTACTATTATTATTAGGAGACACACGACCTCAATGTAATCAAATTAAAGAAAGTAGCAATTTATAATTCAAAGAAATGCAATTGATTTATACATCATATTTTTGCAGCATGATTTTTACTTACTTTTTAAGGATCTCAAGATTTAGGTTTATGGAGTGGAAGATAAGTAATGGTCAACTCACTAGAGCTAATGGAAACAATCAAGTAGAATTAATTACCTGTGACAGATGACAGATCATTAATCAGTACTCACAGTGGAGACTGAGCTAACATGATGTGGTTAGAAGCAAGGTACAAATCTCCAGAAGAAAAAGGGTCCTGACTCCTAACCTCCCTTATCCCCTCCACTGCTAACAGACTGGGAAGTTCATCCTGTAAGAATTATGGATGGTATCCTGCCAGAAGCAAAGGCATAATCCTTCAACAGATGATAGAAACTAATCAGATGCAAAGAGATAAAACATTCCAGCCAGGAAAGGCTAATCTCATGGGGCTCCTTTTGCCTCTTACCTATAGTTATCATAAAATCTCTTAAGGTAAATCCTAATGTAATTAAAACTTTTAAATCCTTAACATGTTAAGTTCTGTCCAGAATTTTTTAAATCTGAGCATCTGAAGGTGATTTTAATTTATCATACTACAAAATATATTGGCTTATTAAAAATTCAGATTTTTCTCCTGTCTTGTTTTCTTGAGGGTTATTACTCAAGAACAACATTGAATTTGTTTTTCATGTTCAAACCTGTTTTAAAGCAACATAATTAATGTTTTATAAAAGTCATAGTCAATTGGCAGATATATTTAGTTGAGAAAGACAATGCTAAATGAATTTTCAAGAAACATTTTTCAGGCATTTTGAGAAACAGTTTTAGTATAAAATACAGCACAGAAAAGCTGACAATGCTAACAAGTAAGTCATAAAGTAGATGAGTTTCTTGAAGTGATAATAGTTCAAAAAGCAACATTACAAAAACTGTCTTTAATTTTATACCACATATAATTTATGCAGGATATAGATGCATTTTAAGCTACGTATATGAGATGATGTAGGACAGGGCGTCCAAAAATGCTAATTCCTAGGCTATGTAGGTCTTAAAATAGCAGATAATCAGGAGGATCTACATGAAAATAAGTCATAACATAACAAGTATGGGAAATTGATTTAAAAAAGAATAACAGCCTTCTCTTACTCTCTTTAAAGTTTGTTTTTAAAATGAAAACTATGTAAGCATCTATTATAATTTTAAATTAAGTGTTTATTTTTGTCAAAGTGATACGTGCATATCATTGAGAGAGGCACATAGTTTCCTGCTCCCAAGTCAACTGCTTTCAGGTCTAACTGATTTAAAAAAGAAAATCTAAATAAGACGCATATTTGCTGCTTCTCAGTTATTCAGGGTTAGGCTTCATCTATTGTCTTCCTATTAGGAAGATGAGGATGTAGCTCCCTTTCTCCTTATTTCCCTGCCACACTCATCACACAAATGCATACGTGCGCGCGCGCACACACACACACACACATTTTCCATGTCCCAGCTCTCACTCACCCGACAGATTTATAATTCATATTCAATGTTTCTATTATTAAGACCTTACAAACTCCATCCTCAGATAAGCCAACTAGTGAGAAGAGTAGAAGCTAATTGGAAGCTCTGTTAGCTAGATGGGCTTTAGGGCAATCTGGCTGGGTCTTTTCATGAGGAACTCCCCACATCCCCTCTGCCCTTATTTCTATGCAGTCAGGTGTTTATTCTTGGGCTGCAGATTCCTGAGAGAAGGCTCTTCCAGTGCCTGGTGGGTGTTTTGGGAGTCAAGTGAGGGAGAGCTTACCTGTAATGTATTAACTTTCATTTTATCTGCCTGTTTTCAGTTCAGTATTCCTCCCTCAACTCTAGCCCTTGGGGACTACAATCTGGAAGCTCTCTCTGGCAGGCCTTCCAGAGAATCCTCCTCCAATTGTTGCCAAAGTGTGAGGCAAAGTGTGAGGCAATTACCTCGCATGCAGAGTTGGGAAGGGGCCCTGGGTGTCTAAATGCCTCTTAAGGAAATTTACAGGAAGGTTTTTGTTTTAGCCTCACTTCACTTCCACTTCCAGAGGTGCCTGGAGCCACTAGTTCCTCGCCTTTTGGTCTGCAATATAAATCAGGTTGTTTCTTGGCTTTCCCACCTGCTGACTTAGTATTTAACTTTCTAGGTTCTGCTAAGTCAGTTACCACTTGTCCATATGCTTTCCAGGGTTGTTTGTGTTCTCTTTTATTTCTTGTGTCCTAGTGATTTAGGATCTTTAAAAAACCTCTTTATATTCATTTTGATGTGGTTTCAGAAGGGGCTCAGAGGCTAATGTATGTGTTCAACCCACCGTCTTTAACCAGATGTCTTGAAATTTGATTCTTAAAAAAGTGATTCAAATAATAGTCAAGAAAAATATAAGTTTTCATATGAGGTATTCTAGTAGTAATTTATTATCACACTATATTGGCCAACATGCTACAGATTCAGAGAGACAAATGGTGTAATAAAAAAGTAAACTTTAGTTTCAATAAAATATAGATTCTATTATTTTTTAGATGAAGTTCTTTGTCTATATAAATCATCTCTTTAAACACAAACTTTAGTATCCAGTTAAAGTGGGCAATAAAAGACATCAGGCATGACAGAGTCTGTATGCTTTTATACAAGGACCAGACAAATATCTAATTATATGAAAGTATAGCTCAATTCTGCTATAATAAAAGTAAACCATAGTCAATGATGGCCCAGTTAACTCTAGAAAGCAGAGGTTAGCCAACAAATGTGAAAGTTCAATGTCCCTATTACTTTAAGTATGACTAACAGTGATTAAAATAGGAATTACATGACCATTGATTCCCAGATGTCTTTTCTAATGTATCAAGACACGGGACAGCTTGAGATAGCAGATTTAATTTAAACAAGTAAACTGATGGTTTACTCATTCATTTATTGCCTTCAATCACTTCCACAGCTGGCGTGAACATTTGTTAAGTTTTAAAAGAACAGAAGCCAAAGTGCGTTGCAGTAATTAACTTATGAAAGCAATTAATGTAAGCAACATATGCATGCACATTATCACACAGTAGTGAATATGGGTAATTAAAGTTTAACATAAATTAGATCTATTTAACCTTATTTCAAGGACCATTTGCACGGGTTTTTTTTCTTTTTTTTTTTTTTTAAATGTCCATATGTCTTAACTAAGGTGATTAACTGCATCGTGTTAATGACCTCAAAAAATTAGCTAAAGCCTCTTGGTTTATTACTTAGTTAACAACAAACATGGCACAAATGCTCTGTTTGTTTTCAGCATGATTTAGAAAGCCAAGACTGGCTAAAATGCACAAAAGCCAAATGAAGGATCAGTCTTTCTGGAATTAAGAGGTATGTTTTACATTTAAAGAAAAACTTCCTTTGTAAGTTTTAAGATAATAAGACATAGTTGCTCCTCTCAGATGAACTTGCTTTTAAAAAATATGTAATATGTTAGTGGATATCTTTTTTCTAGGTTTATTTATGAAATCCTTCACCAATGAATTAATACTTAATGTGGCAAATATGTGTTAAGCTCCTACCCCACCCAAGGAACTCTGTTCAGCTCTATGATGAGACAAAGGCACACATTTTTTTTTTTTAAGTAAAATATGACCTCTGCAAAGATGACTTAAGAAAGCTTAAAAAATGGTCATTCATAAAGTGGGACAAATACTAAACAATAACATTAAATGTAAGAAAAGGAGGAGAGCACAAATAGTTACCAGTTACTAGGAATGAGCATCAAATCTTATATTAAACTTCCTGACAGTTATGGAATGAAGAAAAGTTAAATTACATAAGTTTCATCTAAATAAAAAATGAATAAAATGCAGTTCTTGTTCTTGATATTTCCTGTCACAAGACTATGTTTAATATTAACAAATATCTACCTAATGGGCTTTTTGATATTCTTTATTAATTTCATCAACAATTATATCTAACTGATTGTACACATTTTAAATTATCCTGGGTAAATGAGCATTTCTCATGTTCTAGATTTGGCATGTTCTTATCTTGGGCCATTTTCATCTATCCTATTAAACTTCGAGTACAAACTAGACTACTTTATATATTCCATTTGGCACGACTGCAGGCTTATAAATTGACAACTTTGCAGTTTAAAGCCACATGAAACACATGAAGTTGGTATTGCAATTCCAAAGACAAGGTTCTTAATTAATATATTTAGGATTTTAATGGATAAGAGACTGTGCCAGATATTTCCATGTGCCCAGACAACTGAGAGTGCACTTTTTGGCAGTCACTTTATGTGCCTGTGGGAGGTTTAGGGAGTGGGCAGTTCATTGTCCATTTGGTCTTATTCCACCAAACTTTAATTTTTTTCTGTTGGTTAACCGACAAGCTTTCAACTCCTCTCTTCATCCACATCAACATGGCATTCAATCAATACTCACTCTCAGCCCAATCCTACAAATAGAAAAGGGATTTTAGTTTCAGTACCACGTTTTACAAATCAAACTTCTTAATGCATTGAGAAATTAAAGGACTTGTTTATGGTTTTACAGCTAGTTATGAGGAACCTCTGTTATGGGTCAGCATTTATGAGGTTAGGATTTTAAAATATGGTTTATAGGACTGATTAATTATATAATCATAATGATTTCTCTATACTTCTATACACATGACTTAAGGAATGGGAGCTAGCCTTAGGATGTTTGTGAGTCTTTAAATACAGGGACCAAGTCTTACTTATCTTTATATCTCTAACACCCAGCAGAGTGCCTGGCACAGAATGTTTAATAAATCCTGGGTGGTTAAGTGAAGAATTAATGAATAAAAAATCAAGAGCTTATGGGCACCTGCAGAGTAGAGAACTGTGCTAGGTATATTAGCATTTATTCTAATGTCTAATTTCCATAGGAATTAGACTAAGAATTACTTTTCCTCATAGATATACAAAGAGACACATTAGAGTCTACTCCATATCTATATCTATATCTCTGTCTACTTCTATCTGTCTATGTAGCTAGCTAGCTAGAGAGTTGTTTTTCTAAAATAAGGCTTATTTAAAAAAAAAAGAAAATTTCCCATGCTACCACAGATCCAAAATCTACGGGGCCTTCTGCTTACAATCTCACATACTAAAATTAATTTAAATGAATTTTCTTAAAACTTATAGAGAGGAGGTAGTTAAAAGGCTAATAGAAAATAATTTAACTCTTAAGATTATTCCTATGAAGAAAGGATTTTAGTACGAATGTAACCCAGGTAGCAAATACCAAACACATTGTAAGGAATCTACAAGATTCCTCAGAGTTTTTTGCAAAGGGTCCTTCCAACTGCATATAGTTCCTACATCACTGGGCATATTTTAGAACCTTTGTTTTTCTAAATTCAAAGAGTACTCAATAAAATATCTGTCTAGTATAACTGGCTAAAAGCAAAGTCGTATTACTGATTTAGCCAGTTAAATTAAGAGTAACAGAAACCAAGAAGTCCACATCTGTTTTGTACCTAAGGACCTACCCCATATTAAAGAGATTAACATCAAGGCACGGGTTTCTTCTCAGGTAACCTCACCTGTCTGCTTTTAACAGCAATAACACTTTTGTTGCTTAAGGAGTTCTCAAGCAGTACACATTTCTCAGCATGTAATTTTTCTATTTTCCCTCCTTTTCATGTATTTATTCTCTAGACTAAGTTCTTCAAAGATCACATGTTTTTCTTCCTGTAATGTGTAGAAGGTGTTAGGTACAGAAATGGGAACCAATGTTTCTTGAATACCTGTTATGACCAGGAACAGTGCCTAGAGATCTTTGAGTCCAGAATTATCTATCTTTTGCCAAAATAAGTGAAAAAAAATTTGTATTGGTCACCTATAAATGACTGCAAATTAATACCAGTATGCTTAATTAAAACAATATAGATTGGTAAATTCAATGGAATCTTAGAAAATTCAATTAATGGAAGCAATAAAGTATGTAATGTTAAAGAAAAAATACAGAGTATGGTTGAGTTGGTATTCATATTACTTATATCATGATCTTCAAATAGTTTATTTTCCAACAGTAGGAAGTTAGATTTTCTTATCTACTTACCCCATTTTCTCATTTCTCTAGATTGATATGATTCTGTCGTGAGACACTGACTTTATTTAAAATTCTTATTGTGTTCATCTCATTGTCACTAGATTAGGCTAAAAGTCATTGTAGAAATCTCTAGGATCTCCAAAGTCACAGGAAAACACATGACAAAAACAATTCATCACAAAATAACAGATGACTTGCTTCTCTGATTTGTAGTATAAACAAATCAAACAGTTTTCCAACGTGAGATATGAACAAGTCACATTTTCTGAAAAAAATTTGAAGCTTGTCATAGTTGAAATATTTGAGAAGCTCAGTGGGACTTAGTCCAAGGATATTTGCCACAAATTAAAACTACAGAATTCTGGTTGTAAAACTTTTAGCATTTCCATATGGCTAATAAAGAATCACTAAGTACTACTGAAATACCTATAAATCCTCCCCCTCATCCCCCAGTGGGCCCAAAGCTAGCCAGTTTTGTAAAATTTAATTCCTTGTGTCAATGTTTTGTGAGGCTTTGACTTTTATTTTTTAGACGCAGACTCTAAGTGTTGACTCCGTCTAAACATCTATCAAGTATTAAGAATGATTTGTTGAACTTAAAAGAAGAGAAGTCACCATGGTAATGAGAAACTTGTTGGAGCACATCATTTGTTCTTACAGGATTTTCAGGAAAACACAATTCTTATCTTTCCCTTAGAAATATTATATAAAGAGGATTTCAAACTTTCATAATTACAAGTTTTTTTCTTCAAAGAATTAAATGAAAAATTCTAAGGAGTATTAGTGTTGTTGGTACCCCTTAGATATTGCTCATTGTCTTTCAATATAATTTGAAGCCTAGGGAGTCATTAGGTACCACTGTTTGCATCACCAACTATATGATCAGAAATCGTGATTATAGCTAAAAAGTACACCAACTTCTAGAAATTATAATTAAGTGCCAGATAGAGAGAAGGGAAATGGGAAGAAATGAAGCTTTAGCAGACATTATGGACAGCTGTTTTCCATAAATAATGTAAGCCTGCTAGTTTTAATGCAGTATAGCTTTTCATGAGCTGATTCCTTGCAGCAGTAATACTAATTAACCTTTTAAAGTCAGTTTTGTGTCCCAAACCAATAAAATTCAGTGGGGGCAGAGCAGTTTATCATCATCTCTGGTAGTTCATGGGATGAATGAGGGTGGAGCCCTGAAGGCAAAGGGGTAAGCAAAGCAGATACTCAGATTGAGAGCCTTAGCTCTCAATCCCCTGCCTCCTGACAGCTGAGGAGAACAATTCCGGATCCACCTGATGCTGAGATGCAGCCTCTTCTGGCTCCCTGGTATTTTTCTCACATTCCTGTGTCGTTTTAACAAAGGTAGATAGAGTAATCTTTATCCAACATTAAATGGACTGCATATCTAAGTTTCTAAGTGTAAAACTCTTCGATAGCTTCTCATTACATTTAATATAAAATGCAAAACCTTTGTCTTGGCTTACAAAATTATTGCAATTAATGACTGTCACCTTCAGCAGCAGCGGCCCTTTGCCCACAAGGCTCCCATTGCAGCACCTCCCTCAGATTACTAGAACTACTAAGCAAGCTCCTCCCTCACACAAGTTGTTTTTTCTACGCAGAATCATCCTCCACTCCTGCCTGCATGGTGCCAACCTTTAGATTTCAACAAGCCCACTTTGTTTTTTTACCTCTGCTGTTGAACATATTTATTTTCTCTCAAAGCCTTTATGAGTTCTGGTTACGTATTTATTGGGTTATTGTTTTCTGTTTTGTACCCCCAGTGTATTATACACTCCTTAAGCCCAGGAACTGAGGCCGTATTGCTTAGAACATGTCTAGAAGAGCAAGTGGCACATACTGGATGCTCAATTAAGAAACAGTTGAATGTATAAGTGAATATTTGTGGATCTATTCTGATGATGTTGGCCTCTTAGGGACATTATTACAAGATGCAAAAGCAACTAGTTGAGATATAAAGCATTTAATTAGGTGATTCAGATGCTAGGCAGCTGTTTTGACTGATTTTTATAAACATTTTTACTGAGTTGACAGATTTGGATTGAAGAGATCCATCTGGAAACTCATCTAGATTTCTAAGGCTCCATATATATTATCTTGCCTCTGTTCACTTCTCACTCATATACAGGATGCTACATGAGAACATTCTTATCCAGAATGTTGGGTATACTTATTTTGACACCTTTCTGAGAAAAAAATCACTGAAGTATTCTTTTTATTAAGAGGTGCTAATGTTTCACTGACAGAGAGTTTTCAATAGTAGGTCCATCTATTTCTGCTACATACTATCAAATAAACATAAACATTTTTATGGTTTATAAATCTTAGGACGTTTTTCAGAAAATGGTTAATAGATTAAGAAAATCATGCCCTAAAATGAGACATTTTTTGAGAAGAACTAATTGAACAGTAAAAGGATCCTCTCTTCCTTGTTTATGTGAATAATTTTTTTAGGGAACAAAAGGAAAAAAAAGGAATAAGATGAGGAACAGCCAGAGGTCCCTCACTATCTCGTCCCTCGTCACTCCTCACCTGTGTGACCCAATGTCCTGAGTTTAGTACCAAAAATTCCATATCCCAAGATATCCTTTAGTTGTAGGCAAACCAAGACAGCAATTGCTCACCCTATAAGGGAGGTTGAAGCGATGGTGTGTGTGTGGTATGTGAGTGGAAGGAGGGTGAGAGAGGAGAAAAATGCTGCATAATTCTGGGAAGGGAAGGCGAGGGTCTTCCACCTGCTTGAGAGCTCTGAGCATGAAGAGTAGATTTAAAAATAGCACATTGAGCTAATCACAGTGCCAGAGATGTGCTGTTGCTGACAATAGGCTGTAGGGTCTGGAAGGAGAGGATGATGCCCACAACTAGGATGGGGATGGGTACCCACTTGAGAAGGCGCTTCTATCTTAGTCTTCAGTGTGAGGTGATGACCTCTAAGTGGGATTTTGGTGACCCAAGTTTTTACTTTTAAATAAAATTACTGACTTGATCATTCCAATATTAATTTCCGTTCAGAAAAATTGCTATTTCTGCTTCCCAGTTTCCTGTGATTAGTTCAATGTGTCATTTTGAAATCTGTTCTTCAATCGCAAAAAACTGAAAAAAATCTGTCATGAGTTCACATCTCAGCTGCATTGGAAGTTGTTGTAAAAATAATTGGTAGATCTCAAGTGAGCGTGTTATGGTGTATAATGATTAGAAGATGAACTATAAGAAAAGTTGTTTTGACATTAATATTCTTTAGAAAAAGAAATCAAAATGAAAAATACTATAAAAATCTCCCAAGTTGAATGTTATTCATGTAACCCATAAAGTATTAGCAAAATGTTCTCATTTAGTAAACTATGATTGAATTATTTCAATACCTTTTTTTCCGAGCTCATCTTGACATGAAAAGGAAACCATTGTGTTAAAAAATTATCCCCCAAGACAAAAACTGTTTATGGTTCTCTCTCACTTAAAAATTGTATAACTCAAATGACCCACCAGCAAAAAAACAAATAAAAGTGGGCAAAAGAATAATCCTAAGTGAACTAATGCAGGAACAAAAAACCAAATACTGTGTGTTCTCACTTATAAGTGGGAGCTAAACATTGAGCACACATGAACATAAACTTGGGAACAATAGACACTACAGACTACTAGGGTGGGGAGAAAGGCAGCTTTGGATTGAGAAACTACCTATTAGGTACTATACTCATTACCTGGGCATAACATACCCATGTAACAATGTACCCTCTGTATCTAAAATTAAAGTTGAAATTTTAAAAACTGCAAGAAATGGGCAAAAGATTTAAAAAATTTCTCAAAAGAAGACACACAAATGACCAGCAGGTATATAAAGAAAGGCTCAGCATCACTAATCCTCAGGGGAATGAAAATTAAAACCGTAAGGAGACATCACCTGACACCTGTTAAGATAGCTATTACCAAAAAGATAAAAGATAATTAGTACTGGTGAGGATGTGGAGAAAAGGGAGCCCATGTACACTGTTGGTGGGAATGTTATTCCAGCCATTATGGAAAACAGAATGTTCTGTGGTTCCTCAAAAAAATAAACCTAGAACTATCACATGATCCAGCAATTCTATTTCTAAATGAAATGAAATCAGTATGTGGAAGAGATATCTGCACTCTCAAGTTTACTGAAGCATTATTCACAATCACCAAGATACAGAATCAACCTAAGTGTCCATCAACAGATAAGTGGATAAAGAAATATGTCCTGGCTGGGTGCAGTGGCTCACATCTGTAATCTCAGCACTTTGGGAGGCGGAGGCAGGTGGATCACTTGAGGTCAGGAGTTTGAAACTAGCCTCGCCAACATGGTGGAACCCTGTCTCTACTAAAAATACAAAAATTAGCCAGGAGTGGTGGTGGGTGCCTGTAATCCCAGCTACTCATGGGGCTGAGGCAAGAGAATCACTTACACCCAGGAGGCAGAGGTTGCAGTTAGCCAAGATTGAGACAGTGCACTCCAGCCTGGGTGATAGAGTGAGACTCCATCTCAAACAAAAAAAAAAAAGAAGAAAAAGAAAGAAAGAAATGTGTCTTATATACCCAATGAAATATTATTAAGCCTTAAAAAAAAAGGAAATGTAGTCATTTGCCATAACATGTATGAAACTGGAGGACACTATGTTAAGTGAAATAAACCAGGCATAGAAAGACAAATACCGCATGATCTCACTTTTACATGGAATTTGAAAAAGTTAAAAACATAGAAGCAGAGAGTAGAATTGTGGTTACTAGGGATTGGTGAGAGGGATATGGGGAGATATTGGTTAGAGTATACAACATTTCAGTTAGACAGGAGGAATAAGCTGAGGAGATCTATTGTGGATAACGGTAACTATGATTAACAACAATGTACTGCATACTTGAAAATTACTGAGAGCAGACTTTAAATATTCTTATATTTAATAAATGAGGTAAAAAAATGAGGTAAAGGATATGTTAGTTATCTTGATTTAGTCATGCCACAGTGTATACATATATCAAAAATCATGTTGAAAACTGTAAGTATATACAATATTATTTCTCAATTGAAAAATAAAATTAAATAATAAAGATTGTATAAAAAGTAGAGTATTATATAACAGAGAGCTAAACCACAAACAATAAAATTATATTCTCCTCTATCCACGAGGATTAACTGTTTGCTATATGTTTAGATTCCTTAGGACATTTATACATAAAATATGTCCACAAATATGAAGTTGGTCTTAATACAGAACTGGGGATAGTGCCTCTGATATCGTTTGAGTGAATTGCTGGTTACATACCACTAAAAGCTGTAAGTAAATGGATTTTCTTGGCCCTTTTCTCCCCCACCCACAACCTTTTTGGAAGAACATTAATTAACTGTATCAAGAATTTCAAGTTGAGGGAGCCACACGTCTTAAATTTTCCTTTATATCCTTAACTGACAAAGTTAATATATTCAGATCATAAAGCCAAATTGGGTTTAGGTTCAGTGATTCAATGAGTTATGAATTACTGACACCCAGCTTTGTTTTGGTCCACTGGGAAATTTTCTGTCAAAAATGTCCACTTCAAGACTCTAGAACAAAGATTAGTCAACAAATTTGGAGTACTTATTATGAGTACTTATTAATAAATACTTATCGAGTGCCTACAAAGAACTTAAAATGGTTTAGCTGAGGCAACTATTGCAATAACCTGGTAAAGTAGATTCTCTTATTTTCCCTTCCCCATTTTACTGAGGAGGAAACTGAAGCTCAAAGAGAATCTCTCATGCAAGCAAGGTCATACAACTAGTAAGTAGCAGTGCCAGGATTCAAACCCTGATACTCCTGTCTACTCCTCGAAACTCCCCAGTACACCACTCTCTTGCTCTTTGCCACTCACTACATACTTGGGCTTTCCAGAAATGCCCCTGCCTAACTAATTCTTGCTCATCTTCTACTCACACCAAACATGCTGTTGAGCCCAATCAACCTTCACATTATTTTCTAAACTTGCCATATGTATTCTTATTTCTGTGTCTTTCTTCATATATTTGACATCTGGTTCTCCTAACTATACTTCCTGCACAGTGTCCTCTAATGAAGCATTTCCTATTCATTTCTAATTGAATCTTACTGCTGTTTCCTTTCAACTCAAGCAGCATGGCTACACTGCTTTTATAACACATATATTATTCCCCATGTTATGAGGTCAATCTTAATATGGAACTTGGGGCTGCTTACTCTAACTCTTGTTTTAGTCTGTCTCCTCCTCTATCCCTTCAGCCCACTAGACAATAAGCCCCTTTCTGGCAGGGCTTTGTTTTACTTTTCTTTGAGTTCACTAGGGCAATATCACAGTGTTTTTTCATGTTTCAGGTGGTCCAATAAATGTCTGTTGAATTGAGTTTAATTAAATACATAAGGAAGAACATTTAAGGTAATTTTTGTTCCCAACTGAATGCAACTCAAATGTACAGCCTAAGATTATATCTATTGAAGCCAGGTAAGTGCTGTGGTAGCAAGCAGAACCCCTTGACTCCCTAGCTAAAGAAGATGGTTGATCCATGCACATTTTAGCGTGTGGCAAAACCACTATACTTAGAAAATGAGACAAAATACACACATAAAAAGGATTGGCTGAGATTTAGTAAAAAAAAATATTTCTAAAAGACAGACCATTAACATGATTCTGAGCAAAAATGTAGAACATAGAAAAATAAGAGCGTCAGGCTTTTTCTTCACTCAAATAAATGTCAGGAAAATGTTAAAGGTTAGAGTTTCCTGATTCTGAAATAACACCTGAGTGGCAGAAGTCTTCAGAAAAAGGCTTTAATGGCCACCTATTAATAATAGAGCAAGCTATGGGGAGTATATGTGATCTGCGTAGGGTCACGGATCATCTTAGATGCGTATTCCAACACTCTGGCTCAGAATACTCTACTATATTTAAAGGGATCAAATCATTCTTTTGGTTTACCAATAAAGCAGAGAGGTACATCTTATAACACAGATGGACAGACTGACTGGAAGTGAGGAGACAGGCAGAATCCCCCTGCCCCTTTTTTTTGATACAGTGTTCCGCTCTGTTGTCCAGGATGGAGTGCAGTGGTGATCTTGGCTCACTGCAACCTCTGCCTCCCGGGTTCAAGCGATTCCCCTGCCTCAGCCTCCCGAATAGCTGGAATCAGAGGCGCCCGCTTGGCTAATTTTTGTGTTTTTAGTAGAGACGGGGTTTCACCATGCTGGCCAGGCTGGTCTCAAACTCCTGACCTCAGGTCCGCCCACCTTGGCTTCTTAAAGTGCTGGAATTTCAGGTGTGAACCACTGTGCCCGGCCCCACTCTCTTATAAAATGGAGGTAGAGGCAGTGCTGCTGCAAGACACTTTTGGTGAGCAGCCAGGCCACAGCTCTGGATTGTAGTGTACAGTTGCTGAGCTTAGGCTCTTGGCTCCAAGCAATGACAAACTCTAAGTGGAGTAAATTACTAGTGAGCTCTCGAAGAACACATCCATCTTGGGCATGGAAAGTCAGAGACAAATGACATGATTGGTCTATAACCAAAGGCAGGCTTCCTTCAATATTGGCTGATACTTTTTCTGAAATGCAAGCCCACCCAGAACAGTTTGCCAAAATCTAGGCATCTAATTTCCTGGTTATAGTTTTTACTTTCTGATTATTATTATTAATTTTTTTTTCAGAAAGGGAGTTTAGCAGATTAACTAAGAGCATAGACTGTGAGCCAGATGCCTAGGTTTGAATCCTGGCTACACCATCTATCAGCTGCTTGATTTTGGGAACTGAACTTTAGTCCTCTGTTTCCTCATCTGAAAAATAGAACATATAACTATATCTAACCCACAGATTTGTTTTGAGGATAAGATGAGTGTATTACCAAAAAACATTTAGAAAAGTACCTGACATATTTGTTGTTAGCACTCAGCCACTCAGTAATGCTATTATTACTGTTGTTGTTTATGTGACTACTACTGCTTAAACTATACACAGCATAGGTGGCAATAGCTATATTTTGATGTTTCTGTCTCTCCCATGACTTCAAGAGCTGCCTTTGTCCTTACAGCCTGCTGAATGAGTAGTTGAGGTGACCCTCTAATTTATTTTGTGCCTGCCCCATCTTTCCTTGGCTTCAGATGACTGGACCAGAGGCAAACACCTGATCCAAGGCTACCTAGTCCATTGGTTGGCCATGAACGATCAAGTCATTTTGGGAAAAAGCCAGCTAGAATCAGGGCCAAAGTCAGCCCTAGAGCACAATAAAGTCACAAAGTCATGTGCTAACTGAAATTATGAGAACTGAAACCATTAGGAAGTTGGCGGGGAAGGGAAGGGGAGAGAATAGGAAGTAGGGGGGAGGGAGAGAAAGGAGAACAAAAGGAGAGAAAAGGAAAGAAGAGGAGAGAAGACAAGGCAAGAGGGGAGAAGAGAAGGCAGCACTTCAGCTCCTGAAATTTTCTCTTTCTAGCTCTAGTCTTTATAAATGTGGACTTCATGCAACTTTCTTTTTCAATACTTGCTGCTTGTTTACTTCAGCTTGTTTGCATGACTTTCGTTCTTTCACCCTAACATATTATAGTATCATAGAAACATATACAGCATAGGGGCCCCCAATGAGTAGATAGGAATCAAAAATTTTATTTGGTGGCTCTCTAGGCCAGGAATTGCCATTTATCTCCCTCTCATTGTATTGATTGGTTTGGCTTGATTTTCTGGAGGGGAAAGGAAGGTAAGGTCAGCCAGCCCTCAATTTCCTTTGAAGTTCTAATTAGGAACTTTTCTGTCATGTCCTTTTCTCTATCACTCTGACTTTCCCCCAAATGTTCAAGGTCCTGGAGAAATAAAATGTGCCTTTCCTCATATAAAGACCTCTCTCTCATGATCTTGAGACAGGTTCACAAAAATGATAACTTTCATGTTTGGAGACTTTTGAGCACATGAACAACTAGTATAAACCGAATTGTCCATTATACTAGGCTCTCTCAGTCCAAGGCAATGTAGAGTGTTTCAAGGACAAAGACTTCCACAAAGTACTGATTGACAGTACTGAAAAACAGGGATCCCATACTTAAATAAATTTGGTATGAGTTTAAACAAAGACAAGCTGGACTTTGAGAGATTCTAATATGCTACTGTGCAGCAGGAATCTTTAAGAGAGAGGAAAGCATGCACCAGTTCCCAAGAGGCCACATTTTTATGGGGCGTAGTGACACAGGGAACTCAGTTTGGAAAGTTTCATCTAGATCAATGGTTCTCAGCTGGATACAGTTTGTTCCGCCTGGCCCTCACATCCTTCCCAGGAATATTTGGCAATATCTGGAGACATTTTTGGTTGTTACAACTAAGGGGTGCAGGGTGCTATTGCATCTAGTGGGCAGACTGTAAGGATGCTAAACATCCTACAAGGCACAGGACAGCCCCCCCAGAAAAGAATCACCTGGCCCAAATGTCAATAGTGCTGATGTTGAGAAATCCTGATCCAGGGCATAGTAACTTGAAGGGTGGAGTGGGAGGGAGTGGGCAGCAGGCTTCTTGGGCATGTCCTTCCTTCCCAGGGCAAAACATATTATGAAAAGGGAGCTCCTGGCCGCGCGTGGTGACTCATGCGTGTAATCTCAGCACTTTGGGAAGCGGAGGCAGGCGGATCACTAGGCCAAGAGATGGAGACCATCCTGGCCAACATGGTGAAACCCCGTCTCTACTAAAAATACAAAAATTTGCTGGGCATGGTGGCATGCTCCTGTAGTCTCAGCTACTCAGGAGGTTGAGGCAGGAGAATCGCTTGAACCCAGGAGGTGGAGGTTGCAGTGAGCCAAGATCATGCCACTGCACTCCAGCCTGAGACAGAGCAAGACTCCATCTCAAAAAAAAAAAAAAAAAAAAAAAAAAAAAGAGAGAAACAGAAAAAAATGCGGGGGCTCCTAAATCTCCCAGAATCTGTTCCACATTAAGTTCTCTGTAGGTTCTTGATGGTCTCAGTTTAACAAAAAACTTTTTCATATCTTACAGTGTTATTACATTCATACTTTTAAAAATATTTCAAATTTACAACAGAAAAGGGAAAGTAAGGGTGAAATAAGAATTGGTATTTTTTTTCTGGTTTATAATGCTTTCTCAAGATTTACTCAATCTAATTTATTTCTACCACATGCCATAGAAGATAAGCAGCAGCAGATGAAATTTTGAGGACTGTCTGCTCCCTAACTCTTCCCTGCATTAGATCTCCCTTCAGCACCCTGAGCTCCTCTCCAGTTGCCTGGCTTCTCTTCTGGGACAGAGAACTCATTCTTCTGGATGTGTAAGAACACCGATGCCTTATTCCTCCATGGCCAGGGAATATGTTTATGACACAGGAAGAGGACAAGAAAATGAGCATTCATGTGGAAGTATTAGACATCTCTCTAGGCAGGTATTTCAGTACAGGGTCTACCCAGCCACCCTCAAATCTGCCCTGCAAGTGATTGCAGAAGTTGAAACTTCCAATACTTGAGGCTACATCGTAGAGGCATCATTCTACATTTGGAAACATCATTGCCAGAGGCAGAAATGGCCCAGCAAGTAAACTTTTTTTTTTTTTGTAAATAAAATCAATTATTAAATAAAATATTGCAGAAGACTGTAGTTATATAGGAAAACTTTTTGAATTTACTTAACGATGAGATATGAAAGGGAAGAATTCAATTCTATCCCCATGGAACTGACAATAGGAAAAATGTTCTCTCTTTCAGACTTGAGAAGGTTTTACTGCTAAGATCCATGGATGGAATAATCAGGCTGAATACAAACATGCTTTTCTTCTCTAATAGTGCTTAGGAAGCAGAGGTACTTGCACAGCTGTTTGTAAGGGGGAGTGAAGTGAGTTGGCATCTCATAGTAATCTGCTTCTCTCTATCATCATCACCGTTCCTATTTTTTATTCCCCTCTGGCTTGCTTAGATTTTCTTTTGGTCTATTCTCCTGAAAAGTCCTAGAGAGCATGAGCTAATATCAGTTAAATCTTAAATATTTCAAAGCAGGCACAGTATCTGGTAGTTATTGGGTTATGACCATGTAATGCTTGGTGTGAAACCGGAATTGTTTTTACTTTGTATGAGGAATTAATACCTATTGCTAAACCTGTGTAAATAATAAAGTGGCTGGGAAAAATACATAAAATGAGAATTTGCTGCCATAGAAAGTACCAATGTTTCCACGCTGTCACTGTCACATGAAAGAGCTCCGTTTTTAATAATTTACCATTAAAAATGAATTTTCTCACAAGACCACTTCTACAGTAATATCTCAATTCCCCAAGATTATCTATCTGAGATAAAAACCAAAGCTGCCTAATATCCACAGTCTAGGAAAGAATTCAACTAGCAAATTCATGTGTGAGGCTCTGCTTGCACTAGAAATTCTAGTTTAGGTGAGGATTTTGGTACTGATTATGATTTTTAGTAGCATCTATGTCCTTCATGAATCTTAACATTTCAAGCTGGATTCATTTTTATGTGTTAATATTCAAGTACAAGATCTTACCTAAATAACTATACAAGATTGGATGTGAAAACAGACATACAAGAAATGCACTTGTCATTTTCTATTGGATGGAGATTTTTTTTTGACAGCACTTAAAGTTTAGTCAGTGTGCCTGTGTGTGTGTGTGTGTGTGATTGTGTGTGATTATGTGTGTGTGTATAGGTGAGGCACACGTCACACAGGAAAATGTCTGCTATGCTTTAAATCTTTAAGTTCTTAGCATAGACAAATACATTTCTCATTAAAAATAACATTTTCTAAAATTTAAATATTTAAGATGGAATCTGCTATTTTCGGGGAGATTTAAGGAATATTTATTTGGGAAAAATTCAGGAAAATTACTCACTATGGAAGCCATTTGATCAATTTTTTTGGATTCGTTGTTGTGATTTTTTTTTTAAAAGAACAAAAAGCATGAACCTTTTTATTTGGGAGAAAAGAATCAATAGTTATTTAAGCTTTTAAAAATAAGAGGCAAAATATCCTTGAAGCCAGACTGTAAAGCAGTCAAGCTATATACCCTTTATAATTAGAATAGACATCCCTTATAACTGAGAAGTCTTTCCTCATGTCTAATCTAAATATATCTTGTTGCCAACTCTGGCTACTTCTTATTTTGCCTCAGTGGAAAAAAATAGATCTGCATTTTCACTGCAGCATTTTTTATTTTTATTTTTTACTTTTTGCTAAAAAGCCATTATTAAGATGTTCCTTTTGGCATCTCTTCTCTTGACTAAACAACCTCAATCTGTTTATCTTTTTTTAAATTAACAGGTTCTATATTCTGGTTCTTGTATTATTCTTGTAACTTTCCCTCTATATCTTTTTTGAAAGTGCAGGGCCATAGAAAAGCAACCTTCTCTACTGAGAGGTGAAGAGAGCCATAGACAGCCAGAAGTGTTTTTTTTTTGGTCTGGGTTTTGCATATTTCCTTTGACTAGGACACTTGCTGGGCTTGCATTCTTCTAAAGGCTCCCCCTCCACCCCAGGTATAATACATTACTGCCCGAGCCCCCTGGCTTGAGACCTGAATGTAAGGATCCAGCCAATGGCTCTTCCATGGCCACCAGTGGCTAGAAAGCCCCCCATCAACTTAGCCTCATAAGACAAGCTCCTCAGCAAAGAAACCAAGATCTACATTTCAGCTCTTTGAGGCCTTGAAGATTCTTTTGTCATAGCAATGGGAGTTTTCCTGTTTAATTTATTCCTTGTTTTAAATTTAAATTTATATTTTCACATCTAAAATGGGCAACAGAGAACCCTATGGCATGGTAGATGTGTCAGGGGAAGCTGGAACCTTGAAGCATGAGACCAGTCCTCCTTATTGGCACTGAAGAGGTTGAGTTCACAGGGTGGCCTGCTTGTGAAAGATAGCCCTTTGTTGAGCTTTGCTACCTAAAGTACTCCCTTCTGGTAGTTTCATAAATTAAAACATTGGCAGGCTAAAAATCATCTTTCTTCCCTTTCCCTCACCAAGAAAATAAGCCCATGTATCCTTCATAGCTTTTATATAGTACTGTTATTATTCTCTTTTATCAAGTTCCTCATTACTTTCTTCCCCAGCTTAAACTGAGTGAGCGCTCCAGATTCTATCTGCATATGCCATGGTTTCTTTATTCAAAGTTGTTATGCCCATATGAATAAATCCAAACCTCTGACATTCAAATACAAGGACTCCATTGGTGGGGGTTCAGGACATTCTACCCCAAAGCATGTCACCTTGGTATTTGACAAAACAGCCTAAGAAGCAAGGTCAGTCTTACCTTTCCCTCCCTTATATCCCCTGAAGCAGGTCATAAGATCCTCATTCCAGAGGTGCCCTCACCATACCTGGAGGAAAGGAACATCCTTATCTTTGATGACACACAGACCCAGAGAAGAATCTGAACAAATATGCCTTGCTAAGTTCCCCCAGTTTGTTACCATTAGGTCATTCCCTTTTGTCCTCCAATCATATTTCTCAGGACTGTCCACTCTTTATCAAACCTAAGCATAAATACACAACTTTACCTGTTTCATTTCTTTATGAAAGCTCCCATGTCATGAAAACTTACATTAAATGGATCTGTAAGCTTTCCTTGTTAATCTATATTTTCTTACAGGGGCCTCAGCCATGACTTTAAGATGGGAAGACAAGATGTTTCCTTCCCCTACACTGTTTAAAATGTCTAAAGGTTTCACATGAGAACAGATAGACTTTACACAACTGTTGGTTAAGAAAACAAATAACAAAACACTACCTAAATGCAGTAATGCATTGGAATGAATTTGTATTTTTCTAATCACAATAGTGTCTGTATACTTTTGAGAAGCAGCTACATACACATATAGGATACATAATACTGATTTTCTTCAGTTAACAGTGGACCCACGGACTCACACACGCCTTGCCACAACTCAAAGTCTCCCATTGGTCCTCAGAATACAAACGGGAACCACTGCTCTAGGGAATAGTTACGTTGCCATGGTGCCACTTACTACCTTAAACTCTCATGACGATCTAGTGGCCTTGAAGAGGTATTTTAGGTCTTAATTTCCAGAATTTTTTCATAAGGGCTAACTTGAGAGTTCCCCTGTCTTGTTTAGCATCAACACTGCCATTGATTAAAATCTTACTGAAATCTACTTGTGGTGAAAAAATAGAAATTGGAAAGACACACCTAAAATTTCAAGCTATTATCTCAAATACTTTGAGTTTTTATTTTTATTTAAATTAAATTAGGCTTAATGTATATATCATAAGTGAGAATGCAGAAGTATGCACCATTAAAAAAACCTTTCATTTTAAGTTCAGGGGTACATATGCAGGTTTGTTACATAGGTAAACTTGTGTCATGGGGGTTTGTTGTACAGATTATTTCATAACCCAAGTATTAAGCCTAGTACCCATTAGTTATTTCTCCTGATTCTGTCCCACCTCCCACCTTCCGCCCTCTGAAAGGTCCTCATGTCCTTTTAAAGGAAGTTAATGAAGTCTTCCACGTAATAATATAGAATTCAAATAACACCAGTGTGATTATCTCTGAGCTTCTATTTAAAAATATTTCTAGCCTATCTAATGTTTTTAAATACAACAAAGATAGCATTGGAGAACACTTTTATTTGATACAACAGTCATGAAGATTCATTCCTTTTATGTGTCTAGCATTGTGCTAGACTTAACAGAACATAAATAATCAAATTAAACTCATCAAGCACTTCTTCGGGATTGTGATTATTATACTAGGAGAATGCCAGACTCAGAAAAATTTGACAACGTGCCCATGGTCACCAAGCTAAAATATTCCATGACTTGAATTTAAACCCAAATTAGTATGGTAACAAAGCCTGAGCATTTTGCATTACACAAGGCTAGAAACCTCTCTGATAAATCAACCAAAAAGGAAAACAGTAGTTGCCAGTGCTGGTAAATCACAAACAGCTCTGAAACTAAGCAAGGAAGACCCTGGATTAACAAGGAGGTGAACAACTTTATTCTCTAGTGGAAGTATCTATAAATTTAGTAAACAGATCTAATCCATCGATGCTTACTATGAAAAAGTTATGAATTAATATGCCCATTAAGTTTCTTTTTGACTTGCCCATATGTCCATAGCCCCGTACTGCCACCACACGTAATGCCCTCCAAGTAATTAACTATTTTCAGTGAAAGTGAGTATACTGGATCCTATCCAAGCTTGACCTGTCAACATTTGGGATGACAGTGACATTGATTAAGGGAAACACTCTAAGAACTCATCATGTATGCATCTGCTTACTCTTGTACTTGTATCCCCCAATCTCTTCATCTCTTGGTTGTTAATAACTAGAATGCTTATATATTTGAACCTTGCAGTGAAGAACGAGAGCAGAAATGTGCACTGCCAAAGGGGAAATCAGAAAATAAATGGGCAAGCCTCCAGACCACAGAAGCCATCAGCAAAACTGCCAGTTCAGAGGTAATGCAACTTTAGTGGTGAAAGAGTACAACATCTTTAAAGAAGAAAAACTGCTAAAAGTAAAATGCTATCTTGGCAAACAAAATAAAAAACGTTGTCTTTACTCTCCATTTGGACACACCACAAAAACATAGGATGTCCTTAGTTCTGCACACTTGCATTAGACACTTAATCCTGATGCACACTCCGTGACAGCTACCATGCTGGCCCCAGTGATGCCTTTTCCTGTCTGGATTTCTCAACAGTATCATAATTGGTTTTTCTGCTGTCATACATACTCAGCAGTTATTCATCTGTCATCTCCTATTTGCCAGGCACTATTCTAGGCATTGGTCTTACTACTCAGCCCCTTCCCACTTGTCTTAGTCAGTTTGGGCTGCTGTAACAAAGTACCATAAACTGGTGACTTATAAATGATGGAAATTTACTTCTCTCAGTTCTAGAGGATGAAAGTCTAAGATTAGGGTGTCAGAAGGGTGAGACCCCCTTCCAAGTTGCAGACTACCAACTTCTTATTGTATCCTCACATGGTGGAAAGAGAGGCTAGCTAGTTCTCTGGCTTCTTTTTGTAAGGATATTAATAACATTCATCAGGGCTTCACCCTAATGGCTTAATTACCTTCCAAAGGCCCAACCTCTCAATACCATCCATTGGGAGTTAGAATTTCAACACAAATTTGGGGGTGGGTGTCATAAACATTCTGTCCTTTGCACCACTCTTTCTCCATTCCTTACATTTAAGCCAGGAGGATTCTTCCAAAACATAAATCTCGTCTTGTCATTTTCTTGCTTTAAAGCCTTCATCGGCTTTCCATTGACCTTGGGATAAAGTTAAAAACTTCTTGGTTAGTATAGCTAACAGAGCTGTTCACAGCCTGACCTTGGCTTCATCTGGAGTCATGGGCACAGGCTCTGCGTGTGAGCTTCTTTGCTCAGGCCTCTCTCTCACTTGTCCTCCCTTGCAAGTGTCTAAGACAACAGGTATCTTCCATTTATGGCTTCTTGTGGTGGTCAGCTGACATGAAGCTGATAAATCCCTGTACCTGCTTCAGTGCTGCTCATAGAGTGAGTAGGAAGTCACATTCATGCTTCCCACTTTATATATAAATTGATATTTATGTTCACTTTTATCCTCTTTCAGCTTCTTCTTTATGAAGTTATCCAGAGACACAGCAACAAAATTTAGAGTGCAAGGTATTTGAGTTCGAAGAGAAGGAGGTCCAGGTGAGAGGTGATAAAGTATGAGTAAAGAATAGTACACATAAGTCAATAATTTATCAGACACACACACACACATATACACACACACACACCCCTACCTTTCCATTCTGTAAGAGTTATTATATTTGAAAGGGTTTAGGTTTATGAATGTCTACACACTAATAGCTAATCAGGTAAAGAATGATAGATAAGAGAACAGTCTATAGGAAGCAGTAGTAAAAATGCAATTCTTATAATATTCAATATAAGCATATGACTGGCAGGTGTTTCCTTTTCTACCCCTCACTGTGTTAACACTGAACAAATGTAAACTGTATCATTTTATTTCCTCAACTATAAGATAAGAAGGTTAAAAGAATTCAACTTAAAGGTCCTATCCGGCTCTAAACTTAATAATTTGGCATTTTCTTGGAAATGTGTGGAAATAAAATCATAATGAATCCTAGAACTTAGTATTATAAATAATAATCAGATTATTTTTATGGTTAAATAGTATTTCTGTGATTTAGGTGCATTCACAAACTGGTGGCAATAATGTGTTTGTAGCCATGCAATACAAGTAAAAAAATATAACTGAGTTGCATTTGATAAAGGGATGCATATATTTTGATAAAGGGATGACTTCATTTTATTCATGGCTATATAACTCCACATTAAAGAAAGTCTGTCACATTCAAGAGTAAGGAACAACCTGGAACTGTTCTCACTGATTATCACATTTTGTTTTATCCAGTAAATGTGGGTTGATGTTTAAAGTTTGGCTGAGAGGATATCCTAAATCTTTAATATCACTTAGTGTAAAATTGCCTGTGATTATCAGTTTGAAACATTTTATTTTCTGCCTTAGATACAGTCAGTCCATTAATTTAGAAATCTCCCAGATATTCCTTTAGGTATACGCTTTGAATCCTGTCTTCTATATTAGGAAGCTACGAAACCTCCCAATAGGCACACGATGAGTGAGGGTCTTATCTTTGAACATTGTTGCTTCCAGTCTTTGGCTTTCCATTAGCGTTCAAGAGTTCTGGAAAACATCCTCTTGAAATACTTAGATCTCATCATGGTTCTTAAGGTCCTAGCTCTGGACCAGAGCCTCAGTGCAGACTGTCTCCCCACCTAAACCACTACAAACATTACCTTATCCTAGCCTCTATCCATGGAAACAAGCTAATGTTGGTCAAAGATCATTATTCTCACTTTGGAAGAATTTACTCTAATGCTTAATTTCCCATCATATTGATCAAGAAAATAGTTTGGGGACTCTTCACATGTTATCCTCTGATTAAATTTTCTCTTTAATTCTTGTTCTTTCTCTGCTATTACTGCTTTGTTTTCTTTATTTTTAAAACTTCACTCAGTATCACACCTCATTTCTCTTCTGTCTGCCCCAGAGCTATTTTCTCTAGAGAGCACTATCAGTTTTTGTCTATTTCTCACAGCCATTAAATCTTATTACCTATAACTTTTCCCCTTACATCTACATTTTTCTTTCAAGTGAAACAAGATCTTTTATTTGAAAACTTCCCCATTGTTTCAATTTTAAAACATCTGAGGATTTAGAATATCACAAAGATGATCATAAAGTAAGGTCTGCGTTAGGATTTTTCTATTTTAGATATTTGATTTCATAAGAATATTAAATTATATGCATATATTTTTAATTGTAGAGAATGAGGAATATTTGTAAAATTAGATGCATTTTTTGCAATTTATAAAAAGAAATTTGAACATTGGAGTAAAGCACAGGTGGCATATTCAAATTAGCAGATATCTTTAATTTTAAAAAAGAAGATAGAAATATTTATAAGAATTTTTTCAATTCATTTGATTCTCTTCCAGGCTACCAAATTAAACTATCCTGAATATCATCACATATCAATTTACAGAGCTTTGCTTCTACAGCACGAAATTACTTCCTCCATTTCTTTGATATCCTGGTTTTGAATAATTCACTATGGCTTGTTGCTTCTAGCCCTATTCAAAAGTCTTTTCAAGTTCCAAAAAGGTTTTCTTAATTTTAGAAGGTCCATATGTTTAGCTTCTGTTAATAAGTGCTCTCTGGAGGCATAGTTAAATAGATATGAAAAATCTGCCAGTGGATGAGGTATATTCTTTGACATATTTTTAAATGTCTCAGGGAAAATAAAGATCAAAATTACAAATTACAAATTTTATTGTTTATATTTGAGTTTTACAAAATGATGTTGTGGGATACATATAGATAGCAAAAGGGTTACTATAGTGAAGGAGATTAACATATCTATCATCTCACATAATTACTTTTTTTGTGACAAGAGCAGCAAAATCTACTTGTTTAACCAAAATTCCAAGCATAACACAATTTTATTAACTTTAGTTCTCATGTTGTACATTGGATCTCTAGACTTGTTCATCCTACATATCTGCTATTTTGTATCCTTTGGTGTACATCTCCTTGTGTTCTCCCTCTCTCCACCTGTGGTAACCACTCTTTCATTTTCTATTTCTGTGTATTTGAGCTCTTTTGAAATGTTCCACATTTTCAAGGTATATGTCATAGAAAGACTATTAGAAAGCAATTTAGGAGATCTTTCTAAAAATAACACTGTGGCAATGTTCCTATATATTAAAATTTCAAGAGTTATGATAATTACTTGTCATGGTTCATTGTATGTGCTAATTTCTTAGGAAAGGAAAAAGCCTATATCTTCACTGGTGTCACAGCATGATAGGTGGTTAGAAATAATTAACAGAAAAAGGCACCACTAAGTTTTTATTCTCTTAACGATGTGGATTTGGAACATTACATCTTTTAAGTGACCTCCTTCTCATTAAAAAAAGTACCCAAACTCATTTTTATAAAAAGTCTTTACTAGACTGCTTAGAAACCTCAGCTAACCTATTTTGCAGATGAAGATTGGTGAGAATCTCTTCTCCAAGTAAAATCATTTATATTGACTTGTCATAAACTGTGTTGAAAGTTTATTTTTAATAAAAATATAAGGTATAATAGTTAAGATGGTCTGTCATGTCATATGATTGATAGGAATGTCAAGGAAGAAAAGGAGATGGCCTAGGAGGAAATAAACACCAAGCTCGTTTTACTTATAGTAAAAGAAATAGCCACAATTATCATAGTAGAGAAAGGAAGGATTAATAAATTGTAGGACAAGTGGCTATTTATAAAGAGAAAATAATGTGAAGTCTTTGTATCACAGCATTAACCAAAAATAAATTCTATATATATTGGGGCTAGATGTAAATAATAAAGCTCCAAACAGTCTAAATAAAAATATAAATGATTAGTTATAGGAAATCAATTTGAAGGTGGACTTTTATTATTTATTTACTTAAATTTTTACCTTAGGTTCAGGGGTGCATGTGCCGGTTTGTTATACAGGTAAACTTGTGTCATGGGGGTTTGTTGTACTGACTATTTCATCACCCAGGTACTAGGCCTAGTATCCAACAGTAATTTTTCTGATCCTCTCCCTCCTCTCAGGAGGTGGACTTTTATAAGCACGTATAAAATAACACAGTAAAAGTAATAAACATTTGAAATTCTTATGTGATTCAAAGGAATACACTAAAATCTAAAAGGCACCCTATAATCTAGGTGGAAAAAAAAAGCATGGTCAAAAATATGACAGTCATTGACTACAAGATTTCTTATAATCTTTAAGAAAAACATGACCCCCAACTAGTAAATAGATAATAACATAACCAGAAAACTTCAGAAAGAAAAGAATCCATCATGGCAGATGAGAGGCAGGACTAGACTGCAGCCCCAACTCTGATGGATGGAGCAGTGTGTGGAGGCTTATATCTTGAATTTTTGCCCCAGAGCAACTGCAGGAATAAATCAGGAAACTCGAACGGACCTACAGACCCTCTGAAGGAAGTGGGTTGTTCCTGCAGGACCTGGAAGACACCCCAAAATAGCGTGTGTGCCCAAATGTGGAAGTGGGAAAGGGAGATCCTCCACCCCTGAACACACATCCCCACTGGGAAAACTAAAGGTCTAGTTTACAGGTGAAGATTCTGACCTTACCTGAAGCTGAGTCAATTTAGAGAGCCAAGTGAAATACAGGCTTAGAGGAAGCAGTGGGAAAGGCCCTGGGAGCTCACTGGGTCTCCAAGCAGGCCATCACTGCCTGGCACCACAGGGACCCTTCAGGAAGGTGGCCAGGGGCACGGGAAAAACACCACAGGGAAAAGTAAATCTCCAGCTGAAGTTTGTAACAATTTGAACTGGTCAAGAAGCCTCCTGGCCAGAACTGAGAGGAGGGTGCAAATCCAACGTGCAGACTCCACAGGCAGGGGAAGAACTAATGCCCTACTTTCTTTTGCGGCTGAGAGGCGGGTAGCCTGGGGCAATTTCTCAGCCCTGCTTGCCCACTGCCTGGAAGTAGACTCAGTGCTGCTAGCAGGGGCATGGTGGGAGTGAGACTGGCCCTTCAGATTGCATAGAAGCTGGGTGAGGCCTGTGACTGCAGGCTTTCCCCCACTTTCCTGACAACCTGCATGACTCAGCAGAGGCAGCCATAATCCTCTTACCTACATAACTGTATTAACCTGGAAACCTCACCCCCATCCCCCACAGCAGTAGCAGTAAGGCCTACCCAAGGAGAGTCTGAACTCAGACATGCCTAGCCCTGCCCCCACCTGATGGTCCTTCCCTTTGAATTAACCCAGTCCAACAAAGACAAAGAAAAAAGAATAAGAAAATATAAACAAAGCCTCCAAGAAGTCTGAGATTATATTAAATGACCAAACCTAAAAATAATTGGCATTACTGAGGGAGAAGAGAAACCTAAATATTTGGAAGACATATTTGGGGGAATAATTGAGGAAAACTTCCCCAGCCTTGCTAGAGAACTAGACATAGAAAAAAAGAAGCACAAAGAACACCTTGGAAATTCATTGCAAAAAGATCATTGCCTAGGCACATTGTCATCAGGTTATCTAAAGTTAATTAAGATGAAGGAAAGTATCTCAAAAGCTGTGAGACAAAAGCACCAGGTAACCTATAAAGGAAAATCTATTAGATTAACAGCAGATTTCTCAGCAGAAATCCTACAAACTAGAAGGGACTGGAGCCCAATCTTCAGCCTCTTCAAACAAAACAATTATCAGCCAAGAATTTTGTATCCAGTGAAACTAAGCTTCATAGATGAAGGAAAGAGAGTCTTTTTCAGACAAACAAATGCTGAGAGAATTCACCACTAGTAGCCACCACTACAAGAACTGCTAAAAGGAGCTCTAAATCTTGAAACAAATCCTTGAAACACATCAAAACAGAACCTCTTTAAAGCATAAATCTTGCAAGACCTATAAAACAAAAATACAATTAAAAAAACAAAACAAAAAACCAAGGTACACAGGCAACAAATAGCATGATGAATGGAATGGCACCTCACATCTCAATACTAACATTGAATGTAAATGGCCTAAATGCTCCACTTAAAAGATACAAAACTGCAGCATGGATAAGAATTCACCAACCAACTATCCGCTACCTTCAAGACACTCATCTACGTAAGGACCATTAAACTTAGAGTAAAGGGGTGGAAAAAGGCATTTCATGAAATGGACACCAAAAGGCAGCTATTCTTACATCAGACAAAACACATTTAAAGCTATTCTTGTATCAGACAAAACAAACTTTAAAGCAACAGCAGTTAAAAAAGACAAAGAGGGACATTATATAATGGTGAAAGGCCTTGTCCAACAGGAAAATATCATAGTCCTAAACATATAAGGACTTAACACTAGAGCTTGCAAATTTATAAAACAATTACTAATAGACCTAAGAAATAAGATAGACAGCAACAAAATAATAATGGGGGATTTCAGTACTCCACTGATAGCACTAGACAGGTCATCAAGAAAGAAAGTCAACAAAGAAATAATGGATTTAAAGTATACTTTGGAAGAAATGGATTTAACAGAGACATACAGAACATTCCATCCAACAACTGCAGAATACATATTCTATTCAACAGTGCATGGAACTGTCTCCAAGGTAGACCATATGATAGGCCACAAAACAAGCCTCAATAAATTTAAGAAAATTGAAATTATATCAAGCACTCAGCTTGATATCAAGCACTCAGACCACAGTGTAGTAAAACTGGAAATCAACTCCAAAAGGAACCTTCAAAACCAGGCAAATACATGGAAATTGAATAACCTGGTTCTGAATGATCATTGGGTCAAAAATGAAAGCAAGATGGAAATTAAAAAATTCTTTGTGTCCTCTTTTATTTCACTGAGCAGTGGCTTGTAGTTCTCCTTGAAGAGGCCCTTTACATCCCTAGTAAGTTGGATTCCTAGGTATTTCATTCTCTTTGAAGCAATTGTGAATGGAAGTTCATTCCTGATTTGGCTCTCTGTTTGTCTGTTACTGGTGTATAAGAATGCTTGTGATTTTTGCACATTAATTTTGTATCCTGAGACTTTGCTGAAGTTTCTTATCAGCTTAAGGAGATTTTGGGCTGAGACAATGGGGTTTTCTAAATATACAATCATGTCATCTGCAAACAGGGACAATTTGACTTCTTCTTTTCCTAACTGAATACCCTTTATTTCTTTCTCTTGCCTGATTGCCTTAGCCAGAACTTCCAGAAGAACATACCATGCTCATGGATAGGAAGAATCAATATTGTGAAAATGGCCATATTGCCCAAGGTAATTTATAGATTCAATGCCATCCCCATCAAGCTACCAATGAGTTTCTTCACAGAATTGGAAAAAACTGCTTTAAAGTTCATATGGAACCAAAAAAGAGCCCGCATTGCCAAGACAATCCTAAGTCAAAAGAACAAAGCTGGAGGCATCATGCTACCTGACTTCAAACTATACTACAAGGCTACAGTAACCAAAACAGCATGATACTGGTACCAAAACAGAGATATAGACCAAAGGAACAGAACAGAGTCCTCAGAAATAATACCACACATCTACAGCCATCTGATCTTTGACAAACCTCAGAAAAACAAGAAATGGGGAAAGGATTCCCTATTTAATAAATGGTACTGGGAAAATTGGCTAGCCATAAGTAAAAAGCAGAAACTGGATCCTTTCCTTACTCCTTATATGAAAATTAATTCAAGATGGATTAGAGACTTAAATGTTAGACCTAATACCATAAAAACCCTAGAAGAAAACCTAGGTAGTACCATTCAGGACATAGGCATGGGCAAGGACTTCATGTCTAAAACACCAAAAGCAACGGCAACAAAAGCCAAAATTGACAAATGGGATCTAATTAAACTAAAGAGCTTCTGCACAGCCAAAGAAACTACCATCAGAGTGAACAGGCAACCTACAGAATGGGAGAAAATGTTTGCAATCTACTCATCTGACAAAGGGCTAATATCCAGAACCTACAAAGAACTCAAACAAATTTACAAGAAAAAAACAAACAACCCCATTGAAAAGTGGGCAAAGGATATGAACAGACAATTCTCAAAAGAAGACATTCATACAGCCAACAGACACATGAAAAAATGCTCATCATCACTGGCCATCAGAGAAATGCAAATCAAAACCACAATGAGATACCATCTCACACCAGTTAGAATGGCAATCATTAAAAAGTCAGGAAACAACAGATGCTGGAGAGGATGTGGAGAAATAGGAACACTTTTACACTGTTGGTGGGATTGTAAACTAGTTCAACCATTATGGAAAATAGTATGGCGATTCCTCAAGGATCTAGAACTAGAAGTACCATATGACCCAGCCATCCCATTACTGGGTATATACCCAAAGGATTATAAATCATGCTGCTATAAAGACACATGCACACGTATGTTTACTGCGGCACTATTCACAATAGCAAAGACTTGGAATCAACCCAAATGTCCATCAGTGACAGACTGGATTAAGAAAATGTGGCACATATACACCATGGAATACTATGCAGCCATAAAAAAGGATGAGTTTGTGTCCTTTGTAGGGACATGGATGCAGCTGGAAACCATCATTCTCAGCAAACTATCGCAAGAACAGAAAACCAAACACCGCATGTTCTCACTCGTAGGTGGGAACTGAACAATGAGATCACTTGGACTCGGGAAGGGGAACATCACACACCGGGGCCTATCATGGGGAGGGGGGAG